>NW_024070185.1:0-27060 GCF_014754425.2 Oryx dammah
GAACCACATATGCTGGTATCTCTCTCCATTCTGCCTCCTGCAAGCTACTTGCTATACTCTCCTCTGAAGATCCCTGTCTGTCCCAGCTCATCTCGCCACAGATGAAGGAGGCTCCTTCATCTGTGAAGGCAAGGGAAGTGAATTAAAAGTTGCCCAGTCATGTCTGACTCTGCAACCCCATGGACTGTAGCATGCCAGGCTCCTCCGACCATGGACTTCTCCAATCCAGAATACTGGACTGGGTAGCTGTTCCCTTCTCCAGGCAATCTTCTCAATCCAGGGACTGAACCCAGGTCTCCCACATTGAAGGGGGATTCTGTACCGTCTGAGCCACCAGGGAAGCCCAAGAATACTGGAGCGGGTAGACTATCCCATCTCCAGCAGATCTTTCCAACCCAGGAATCATACCAGAGTCTCCTGCATTGCAGGCAGATTCTTTACCAGCTGAGCTACCAGGGAACCTCTTCTCATTCACAGCTCCCTCCCAGGGGCACAGATCCCACCCTAGTTTTTTGTTGTCGTTGTTGTTTTTACTTTTATCCTACCCAGTTACATCGTGGTCTTTCTTGTGTTTTGGTTGTATGAAATCTTCTGCCAGAGTTGCGTGGTTATTCTGAGAATTGTTCCATGTGTAAATGTAATTTTGATCTATCTGTTGATAGAGATGAGCTCCACATCCATCTTTTCTGCCATCTTGATCTCCTCTCACACATTTGAATATTAATAGCTTTGTCATCTGAAACCATGTGAAATGCTCTCATGAACAACACCAGTGTCCTCCTAATGAACAACCATATGATCTGGGATGTAAAACATTTTCTCTCTATTGATCCCTCTGCCTTTTTGGAATACTGTCTTCTGTTGATGTCCGTGACATTACAAATCCTGGTTTCCCATTTCTTGGCCCTTTTCAGTGCTCATTCACAACTCAACTATGTGTAGCTCTTTCCCAGGGTTTTTTATTTCTTTTCACATCTTGCTCTTCTCTCATGCAATATGTTCTCTCCCTGAGTTACTTGACCACCATTCCACTTATTGTTGTTGTCACAGTCGTGTCTGACTCTTTGCAAGCCACGGACTGTAGCACGCCAGCCCTCCCTGTCCTTCACTATCTCTGGAGCTTGCTTAACTCATTTCCACTGAGTCAGTGATGCCATCCAATCATCTTGTCCTCTGTCATCCCCTTTTCCTCCTACCTTCAATTTTTTCAAGCATCAGGGTCTTTTCAAATCAATCAGCTCTTCACATCAGGTGGTCAAAATATTGCAGCTTCAACTTCAGTATCAGTCCTTCCAATGAATATTCAGGATTGATTTCCTTTAGGATTGACTGTTTTGATCTCCTTGCAGTCCAAGGGACTCTCAAGAGTCTTCTCCAACATCACAGTTCAAAAGCATCAATTCTTCAGTGCTCAGCCTTCTTTATGGTCCAACTATCACAACCATACATGACTACTGGAAAAACCATAGTTTTGACTAGACAGACCTTTGTCAGCAAAGTAAAGTCTCTGCTTTTAATACACTGTCTAGGTTTATCATAGCTTTCTTCCAAGGAGCAAGCATCTTTTTATTTCATGGCTGCAGTACCATCCACAGTGATTTTTGGAGTCTAAGAAAATAAAGTCTCTCACTGTTTCCATTGTTTCCCCATCAATTTGCCATGAAGTGATGGGACTGGATGCCATGATCTCAGTTTTTTTGAATTCTGAAATTAAGCTAGCCTTTTCACTCACCTCTTTTACCTTCATCAAGGGGCTCTATGGTTCCTCTTTGCTTTCTGCCATTAGAGTGGAGTCATCCGCATATCAGAGGTTATTGATATTTATGCTGGCAGTCTTGATTCCAGCTTGTGCTTCATCCAGCCCAGCATTTCACATGATGCACTCTACATAATCGTTAAATAAGCAGGGTGACAATATACAGCCTTGACGTACTCCTTTCCCAATTTTGAACCAGTCTGTTGTTCCATGTCCAGTTGTACCTGTTGCTTCTTGACCAGCATATAGATTTCTTAGGAGGCAGGTAAGGTGGTCTGGTATTCTCATCTCTTTCAGAATTTTCCACAGTTTATTGTGATCTACACAAAGACTTTAGCATTCTCAATAAAGCAGAAGTAGATGTTCTTCTAGAATTCTCTTGTTTTTTTCTATGATCTAATGGATGTTGGCAACTTGATCTCTGGTTCCTCTGCCTTTTCTAAATCCAGCTTGAAAATCTGGAAGTTCTCAGTTCATGTACTGTTGAAGTCTGCCTTGGGGAATTTTGAGCATTACTTTGCTAGCGTGTGAGATGAGTGCAATTGTGTGGTACTTTGAGCATTCTTTGGCATTGCCTTTCTTTGGGATTGGAATGAAAACTGACCTTTTCCAGTCCTGTGGCCACTGCTGAGTTTTCCAAATTTGCTGGCATACTGAGTGCAGCACTTTGACAGCATCATCTTTTAATATTGAAATAACTCAGCTGGAATTTCATCACCTCCATTAATTTTTTGGTGTGATGCTTCCTAAGGTCCACTTGACTTCACTCTCCAAGATGTGTGGTTCTAGGTGAGTGATCACAACATCATGGCTATTTGGGTCATTAATATCTTTTTTTTTTTTTTTTAATAATTCTTCTATGTATTCTTTCCAGCTGATCTTAATATCTTCTGCTTCTGTTAGGCCCATACCATTAGTGTCCTTTATTGTGCCCATCTTTGCATGAAATGTTCCCTAGGTATCTCTGATTTTCTTGAAGAGATCTCTAGTCTTTCCCATTCTATTGTTTTCCTCTATTTCTTTGCATTGTTCACTTAGGGAGGCTTTCTTATCTCTCCTTGCTTTCTTTGGAACTCTGCATTCAGATGGGTATATCGTTCCTTTTCACCTCTGCCTTTTCCTTCTCTTCTTCCTCAGACAACCATTTTGCCTTTCTTTTTCTTGGGGATGGTTTTGATCACTGCCTCCTGTACAATGTTACAAACCTCCATCCACAGTTCTTCAGACAGTCTATTTATTAGATCTAATCCCTTGAATCTATTTGTCACTTCCACTGTTTAAGCATAAGGGATTTGGTTTAGGTCATACCTGAATGGCCTCATAATTTTCTCTACTTTCTTCAATTTAAGTCTGAGTTTGATCTGAGCCACAGTCAGTTCCCAGTCTTGTTTTTGCTGACTATATACAGCTTCTCCATCTTTGGCTGCAAAGAATATAGTCAATATGATTTTGGTATTGGCCATCTGGTGATACCTATGTAGAGTTGTCTCTTCAGTTGTTGGAAGAGGGTATTTGCTATGATCAGTGAGTTCTCTTGACAAAGCTCTCTTAGGCTTTGCCTTGCTTCATTTTGTACTCCAAGGCTAAACTTGCCTGTTACTCTAGGTATCTGACTTCCTTACTTTTGCATTCCAGTCCCCTATGATGAAAAGGACATCTGTTTTTTAGGTCTAGGTCTTGCAGGTCTTCATAGAACCATTCAACTTCAGCTATCTCAACATTAGTGGTTGGGGCATAGACTTGATTATGGTACTGAATGGTTTGCGTTGGAAAGGAACAGAGATCATTCTGTCATTTTTGAGATTGTATTTTGGACTCTTTTCTTGACTATGAGGGCTGTTCCATTTCTTCTAAGGGATTCTTGCCTGTCAGTAGTAGATGTAATGGTCATCTGAACTAAATTTTCCCATTCTGGTCCATTTTAGTTCATTGATTCCTAAAATGTCGATATTCACTCTTGCTGTCACCATCTCCTGTTTGACTACTTCCCATTTACCTTGATTCATGGACCTGACATTCCAGGTTCCTGTGCAATATTGTTCTTTACCGCTTCAGACTTTACTTTCAACATCAGACACATCCACAATGGGGTGTTGTTTCTGCTTTGGCTCAGCCTCTTCATTCCTTCTGGAGCTCTCTCTCCACTCTTCTCCAGTAGCATATTGGGCAACGACCGACCTGGGGAGTTCATCTTTCAGTGTCATATCTTTTTGTCTTTCATACTGTTCATGGGGTTCTCAAGGCAAGAATGCTTAAGTAGTTTGCCATTCCCTTCTCCAGTGGACCACATTTTGTGAGAACTCTCCACCATGAGCCGTCTGTCACACACGGCATGACTCTTAGTTTCATTGAGTTATACAAGGTTGCAATCCATGTGATCAGTTTGCTTAGTTTTCTGTGACTGTGGTTTTCATTCTGTCTGCCCTCTGATAGATGAAGGTAAGAGGTTTGTGGAAGCTTCCTGGGGGGAGGGACTGGCTGTGAGTAAAACTGGGTCTTGGTCTGATGGGCAAAGCCATGCTTAGTAAATCTTTAATCCAATTTTCTGCTGATGGGTGGGGCTGTGTTCCCTCCCTGTAGTTTGACCCGAGGCCAAACTATGGTAGGGATAATGGCAGTAATGGACCTCCATCAAAAGGTCGTATGCCAGCACTGTGCAGCTCCCAGGACTGTTGTAGCCAGTGCCCCACACCCAGCAGCAGACTACTGTCAACCCACACCTCCACCAGAGACTCCTGGACATTCAGAGGCAAGTCTGGCTCAGTCTTTTGTGGGGTCACTGCTCCTTTCTCCTGAGTCCTGGTGCCCACAAGGTTTTGTTGTGGCCTCCAAGTCTGTTTCCCTGGAGGTTCTCAGTCCTATTGCTGGATCCCCAGGTTGGGAAATCTGTTGTGGGCCCTAGAGTTTTTGGAACACAGTGAGAACTTCTTTGGCATAATTGTTCTCTAGTTTGTAAGTCATCTACTTGGCAGTTTATAGTGGAGCTAATGGTGACCTCCTCCAAGAGGACTTAAGGCCACAAGCTGCACCTCCAGTTCTGCTGCAGCTGGAGGCCCTGTCCCCAAGGCAGGTCACCGCTGACCCATGCCTCATGCCTGTGCAGGAGACACTCAAAGGCAGATCTGGCTCAATCTCTTGTGGGGATCACTGCTCCTTTCCCTTGGTCCTTATGCACCAACATTTTGTTTGCGCCCTCTGAGCATCTTTGGTGGTCTGAGATTTGATTTAAAATGCAACTGCACCCCTCCTACTGTCCTGTTGGGGCTTCTCCTTTGCCCTTGGACACAGAGTATCTTTTTATGGTGGGATCCAACATACTCCTGCCAATGGTTTTTTAGCAACTAGTTGTGATTTTGGTGTTCTGGCAGAAGATGAGTGCACATTCTTCTACTCTGCCATCTTGAGAGCACTTCTTGTTGCATTCCACTATATTTATTTGAGGCAAGTTTATCAATGTGATATTGTTATTGTCTGCTAAAAAAGATGCACAACTTGAGAGTTGCAAGTTTTATTTTGCAGCAAAATGAGGACTGCAGCCAGGGAGACAGCAAACATATAGCTCTGAGAGACTGCTCCCAAGAGGTAGTGGTGAGGTCGCTCAGTCATGTCCTACTCTGCGATCCCATGGACTGTAGTCTACCAGGCTTCTCTGTCCATGGGATTTTCCAGGCAAGAGTTCTGGAGTGGGGTGCCATTGCCTTCTCCAGGGCATCTTCCTGACCCAGGGATCGAACCCAGGTCTCCTGCATTGCACGCAGACGCTTTACCCTCTGAGCCACCAGGGAAGCCATGGAAGAGGTAGTGGGGGGAAGGTCAATATATAAGGATCTGGTGAAGGGGGAGTTCAATGCAACCAAGCACTTACTTTATATGAGGTTTTCTCCTAGGATCTGATGTCACCATGTATGGATTTAGTGCTGTTTCACATATGAGGAGAAACAAGGATTGGGATCATAAAATGTGTTCCTAAAAATATCCGACTATCTAAAGACCTGTCCCACCAGATTCCCAGGAGCACAGAGTGTCTCACTCCACTGTGAACTCCCTCAGGGGTTGTTGAAGGTCAACAGCTACAGCAGCACAGGGTTCAATCTCCACAGAGTTCAGTTCAGCTCAGTTACTCAGTCGTGTCCGACTCTTTGCGACCCCATGAATCGCAGCACGCCAGGCCTCCCTGTCCATCACCAACTCCTGGAGTTCACTCACACTCACCTCCATCGAGTCAGTGATGCCATCCAGCCATCTTATCCTCTGTCGTCCCCTTCTCCTCCTGCCCCCATTCCTTCCCAGCATCAGAGTCTTTTCCAAGGAGTCAACTCTTCACATGAGGTGGCCAAAGTACTGGAGTTTCAGCTTTAGCATCATTCCTTCCAAAGAAATCCTAGGGTTGATCTCCTTCAGAATGGATTGGTTGGATCTCCTTGCAGTCCAAGGGACTCTCAAGAGTCTTCTCCAACACCACAGTTCAAAAGCATCAATTCTTCAGCGCTCAGCCTTCTTCACAGTCCAACTCTCACATCCATACATTACCACAGGAAAAACCATAGCCTTGACTAGATGGACCTTAGTCAGCAAAGTGATGTCTCTGCTTTTCAATATGCTATCTAGGTTGGTCATAACTTTCCTTCCAAGGAGTAAGCGTCTTTTAATTTCATGGCTGCAGTCACCATCTGCAGTGATTTTGGAGCCCCCCCTAAATAAAGTCTGACACTGTTCCCACTGTTTCCCCGTCTATTTCCCATGAAGTGATGGGACTAGATGCCATAATCTTTGTTTTCTGAATGTTGAGCTTTAAGCCAACTTTTTCACTCTCCACTTTCACTTTCATCAAGAGGCTTTTTAGTTCCTCTTCACTTTCTGCCATAAGGGTGGTGTCATCTGCATATCTGAGGTGATTGATATTTCTCCCAGCAATCTTGATTCCAGCTTGTGTTTCTTCCAGTCCAGCGTTTCTCATGATGTACTCTGCATATAAGTTAAATAAGCAGGGTGACAGTATACAGTCTTGACGTATTCCTTTTCCTATTTGAAACCAGTTTGTTGTTCCATGTCCAGTTCTAACTGTTGCTTCCTGACCTGCATACAGATTTTTCAAGAGGCAGATCAGGTGGTCTGGTATTCTCCTCTCTTACAGAATTTTCCACAGTTTATTGTGATCCACACAGTCAAAGGCTTTGGCATAGTTGATAAAGCAGAAATAGATGTTTTTCTGGAACTCTCTTGCTTTTCCCATGATCCAGCGGATGTTGGCCATTTGACCTCTGGTTCCTCTGCCTTTTCTAAAACCAGCTTGAACATCTGGAAGTTCACGGTTCATGTATTGCTGAAGCCTGGCTTGAAGAATTTTGAGCATTACTTTACTAGCATGTGAGATGAGTGCAATTGTGCAGTAGTTTGAGCATCTTTGGCATTGCCTTTCTTTGGGACTGGAATGAAAATTGACCTTTTCCTGTCCTGTGGCCACGGCTGAGTTTTCCAAATTTGCTGGCATATTGAGTGCAGCTTTCACAGCATCATCTTTCAGGATTTGAAATAGCTCAATGGGAATTCCATCACCTCCACTAGCTTTGTTCATAGTGATGCTTTCTAAGGCCCACTTGACTTCATATTCCAGGATATCTGGCTCTAGATGAGTGATCACACCATCGTGATTATCTTGGTCGTGAAGATCTTTTTTGTATAGTTCTGTGTACTCTTGCCACCTCTTCTTAATATCTTCTGCTTCTGTTAGGTTCATACCATTTCTTTCCTTTATCGAGCCCATCTTTGCATGAAATGTTCCCTTGGTATCTCTCATTTTCTTGAAGACATCTCTAGTCTTTCCCATTCTGTTCTTTTCCTCTATTTCTTTGCATTGATCGCTGAAGACGGCTTTCTTATCTCTTCTTGCTATTCCTTGGAACTCTGTATTCAGATGCTTATATCATTCTTTTCTCCTTTGCTTTTCGCCTCTCTTCTTTTCACAGCTATTTGTAAGGCCTCCCCAGACAGCCATTTTGCTTTTTTGCATTTCTTTTCCATGGGGATGGTCTTGATACCTTTCTCCTGTACAGTGTCACGAACCTCATTCCATAGTTCATCAGGCACTCCATCTATCAGATCCAGGCCCTTAAATCTATTTCTCACTTCCACTGTATAATCATAAGGGATTTGATTTAGGTCATACCTGAATGGTCTAGTGGTTTTCCCTACTTTCTTCAATTTAAGTCTGAATTTGGTAATAAGGAGTTCATGATCTGAGCCACAGTCAGCTCCTGGTCTTGTTTTTGTTGACTGTATAGAGCTTCTCCATCTTTGGCTGCAAAGAATGTAATCAATCTGATTTGGGTGTTGACCATCTGGTGATGTCCATGTGTAGAGTCTTCTCTTGTGTTGTTGGAAGAGGGTGTTTGCTATGACCAGTACATTTTCCTGGCAAAACTCTATTAGTCTTTGCCCTGCTTCATTCCATATTCCAAGGCCAAATGTGCCTGTTACTCCAGGTGTTTCTTGACTTCCTACTTTTGCATTCCAGTCCCCTATAATGAAAAGGACATCTTTTTTGGGTGTTAGTTCTAAAAGGTCTTGTAGGTCTTCATAGAACCGTTCAACTTCAGCTTCTTCAATGTTACTGGTTGGGGCATAGGCTTGGATTACTGTGATATTGAATGGTTTCCCTTGGAAACGAAGATTCATTCTGTTGTTTTTGAGATTACATCCAAGTACTGCATTTCAGACTCTTTTGTTGACCATGATGGTTGATGGCTACTCCATTTCTTCTGAGGGATTCCTGCCCACAGTAGTAGATATAATGGTCATCTGAGTTAAATTCACCCATTCCAGTCCTTTTTAGTTCGCTGATTCCTAGAATGTTGATGTTCACTCTTGCCATCTCTTTTCACCACTTCCAATTTGCCTTGATTCATGGACTCAACATTCCAGGTTCCTATGCAATATTGCTCTTTACAGCATTGGACCTTGCTTCTATCACGTCACATCCACGGCTGGGTATTGTTTTTGCTTTGGCTCCATCCCTTCATTCTTTCTGGAGTTATTTCTCCACTGATCTCCAGTAGCGTGTTGGGCACCTACTGACCTGGGGAGTTCCTCTTTCAGTACCCTATCATTTTGCCTTTTCATACTCTTCATGGGGTTCTCAACGCAAGAATACTGAAGTGGTTTGCCATTCCCTTCTCCAGTGGACCACATTCTGTCAGACCTCTCCACCATGACGCACTCGTCTTGGGTTGCCCCGCGGGCATGGCTTAGTTTCATTGAGTTAGACAAGGCTGTGGTCCTAGTGTGATTAGATTGACTAGTTTTCTGTGAGTATGGTTTCAGTGTGTCTGCCCTCTGATGCCCTCTTGCAACACCTACCATCTTACTTGGGTTTCTCTTACTACCCTTGTTCTTATTGTTGTTTAGCTGTTCACAAATGCTCTTGGCAAGTGCCAACTTGAGGTTGATATTATTCAGTCCCTCAGTCAACTCCAAATCTTTGCCACCCTTGCATTACAGAACACTAGGCATCCCTCTCCTTTACAATCTCCCAGAGTTTGCTCAAACTCTTGTCCATTCAATTGATGATACCATCCAACCATCTCATCCTTTGTCACCCCCGCCCCCCTTTTCCTCCTGCCCTCAATCTTTACCAGCATCAGGGTATTTTCCAATGAGTTAGTTCTTCTCATTAGGTGGCCAAAGCATTGGGAGTTTCATCTTCAGCCATCAGCATCAGTCCTTCCAATGAATATTCAGGATTGATTTCCTTTAGGATTGACTGGTTTAATCTCCTTGCTGTCCAAGAGTCTTCTCCAGTATCACAATTCGAAAGCATCAGTTCTTTGGTCCTCAGCTTTTTTTTTTTGTCCAACTCTCAAATCTTTAAATGACTACTGGAAAAAACGTAGCTTTGGCTAGATGGACCTTCATCAGCAAAGGGATGTCTCTGCTTTTTAATACACTGTCTAGGATTGTCACAGCTTTTCTTCCAAGGAGCAAGCATCTTTTAATTTCATGGCTACAGTCACCATCAGCAATAATTTTGGAGCCTCCAAAGAAATAAAGTCTGTCACTGTTTCCATTCTGTCCCCATCAATTTGTCATGAAGGGATGGGACCACAAGCCATGATCTTAGTCATTTGAATATTGAGTTTTAAGCCTGCCTTTTTTACTCTCCTCTTTTACCTTCATCAAGAGGCTTGTTAGTTCCTCTTCACTTTCTGTGATTAGGGTGATGTTATCTGCATATCTAAGTTTATTGATTTTTCTCCAGACAATATTGACTCCAGCTTATGCTTCATCCAACCTGGCATTTTGCATAATGTACTCTGTATAGAAGTTAAACAAGCATGGTGACAATACACCACCTTGATGTACTCCTTTCCCAATTTTGAACCAGTCCATTGTTCCATGTCCGGTTTTAACTGCTACTCTTGACCTGCATACAGGCTTCTCAGGATGCAGGTGTTGTGGTAGTCCCTTTTCATTTAGAATTTTCCAGTTCATGTGATCCACACAATCAAAGGCTTTAGAGTAGTCAGTTAAGCAATAGTAGGTGTTTTGCTGGAATTCCCTTGCTTTTTCTGTGATCCAATGATATGGGCAATTTGATCTCTGGTTCTTCTCCTTTGTCTAAATCCTGCTTGTATAAATGGAAGTTCTTGGTTCATGTATTGTTGAAGCCTTGCTTGAAGGTTTTTGAGCATCACCTTGCTAGCACGTGAAGTGAGTGCAGTTGTGTGACAGTTTAAGAATTCTTTCACATTGCCCTTCTTTGGGATTGGAATGAAAACTTTTCTAGTCCTGTGGCCACTGCTGAGTTTTACAAATGTGCTACTATAATTGAATGCAGCATTTCAACAGCATTAACTTTTAGAATTTGAAATAGCTCAGCTGGAATTCCATCACCTCCACTAACTTTATTTGTAGTAATGCTTCTTAAGGCCCACTGGACTTCACACTCTAGGATGTCTGGCTCTAGGTGAGTGATCAGAAAGTTGTGGTTATCTGGGTCATTGAAACCTTTTTTGTATAGTTCTGTGCATTCTTGCCACCTGTTCTTAATATCTTCTGCTTCTTTTAGTTCCATACCGTTCTGTCCTTTATTGTGCTCATCTTTGCATGAAATGTTCCCTTGGTATCTCTAACTTTCTTGAAGAGGTCTCTAGTCTTTTCTATTGTTTTTTCTATTTCTTTGTATTGGTCACTTAAGTAGGCTTTCTTATGTCTCTTTGCTGTTCTTTGAAACTCTACATTTAGATGGGCCTATCTTTCCTTTTCTCCTTTGTCTTTCACTTGCCTCCTCAGACAACCATTTTGCCTTGCTGCATTTCTTTTTCTTGGGGATGATTTTGTTCACTGCCTCTTGTACAATGCTACAAATCTCCATCCATAGTTCTTCAGGCACTCTATCAGATCTAATCCCTTGAATTTGTCAGTCTTCCCTACTTTCTTCAATTTAAGCATAAATTTTGCAATAAGGAGTTTATGAGCTGAGCCATAATTAGCTTCCAGTCTCATTTTTGTTAACGATACAGAGCTTCTCCATTTTCAGCTGCAAAGAATATATTCAGTCTGATTTCAGTATTGACTATTTGGTGATATCCATGTGTAGAGTCGTCTTTTTGTTGTTGGAAGAGGGTGTTTGCTATGACAATACATTCTCTTGGCAAAATTCTGTTAGCCTTTGCCCTGTTTCATTTTGTACACCGAGGCCAAACTTGATTTTTACTCCAGGTCCTCTTGACTTTCATGTTTTGCTTTCCAGTCCCCTACAAGGAAAAGGACATCTTTTTTTGGTGTTAGTTTTAGAAGGTCTTGTAGGTCTTCATAGAACCATTCACTTGTATCTTCTTCAGCATTAGTGGTTGGGGCATGGACTTGGATTCCTGTGGTGCTGGATGGTTTGCCTTGCAAACAAATCACAACCATTTAATACTGCATTTTTGACTCTTGTTGACTATGAGGGCTACCCCATTTTTTCTAAGGAATTCTTCCCACAGTAGTAGATATAATGGTCATCTGAATTAAATATGTTTACCTCTTGTCTACATTACTTGCTTAGTGGTTTGAAACAACAGTCACAGAGTTTCAGCAGGGATGCTCCCTTGTAGAGGTTTTGTTCTTCTTGCTGCTGTTCAGTTGCTTAGTTGTGTCTGACTCTGCAACCCCTGGGTGGAATGCAGCACCCCAGGCTTTCTTGTCTTTCACTATCTTCCGGAGTTTGCTCAGATTCATGTCCTTTGACTCAAGGATTCCAGCCAGCCACCTTATCCTGTCACCCTCTTCTCCTCCTGCCCTCAATCATTACCAGCATCAGGGTCTTTACCAAAGAGTCAGCTCTTTCCATCAGGTGGCCAAAGTACTGGAGCTTCAGCATCAGTCCTTCCAATGAATATTCAGTGTTGATTTCCTTTAGGATTGACTGGCTGAATCTCCTTGCTGTCAAGGGACTCTCAAGAGTCTTCTCCAGCACCACAGTTCTTAAGGATCAATTCTTTGGTACTCAGCCTTCTTTATAACTACTGGAGAAACCATAACTTTGACTAGATGGATCTTTGTCAGCACAGTGATGTCTCTGTGTTTTAATATGCCATCTAGGTTTGTCACAGCTTTTCTTCCAAGGAGCAAGTATCTTTTAATTTCATGGCTGCAGACAACATCTGGAGTCATTTTGGAGCCCAAGAAAATAAAATCTGCCACTGTTTCTATTTTCTCCCCCATCTATTTGCCATGAAGTGATGGAAATGGATGTCATGATCTTGGTTTTTTGATGTTGAGTTTTAAGCCAGCTTTTTCACTCTCCTTTTTCACTTTCATCAAGAGGGTCCTTAGTTTCTCTTTACTTTCTGCCATAAGGGTGGTATCATCTATACATCTGAGGTTGTTAATATTTCTCTGGGTAATCTTGATTCTATCTTGTGCTTCATACAGCCTGGCATTTTGCATGAGATACTCTGCATATAGTTAAATAAGCAGGGTGACAATAAACTGCCTTGTCATACTCCATTCTTAAATTTGAACCAGTCTGTTGTTCTGTATCTGGTTCTAACTGTTGCTTCTTGACCTGCATACAGGTTTCTCAGGAGGCAGGTAAGGTGGTCTGATATTCCCATTTCTTTTAGAATTTTCCTGTTTGTTGTAATTCATAGTCAAATGCTTTAGCAGAGGTTTCAGAGGAGAATATTTCCTTGCCTTTCCTACCTTCCAAAAGCCGTCTGCAATCCTTGCCTTCTGAGTCTGTGATGTTGTCTGTCACCCATTGTGTGGGCCCACAAAATACCCTGTTCTTGGCACTGCCATCAGTCCTGCCTCAGCCATGGGAATCCAAGGAATTGGCCCATATGTCCCTCAGAAAGCCATCAGCACAGATCCATAGGCACAGATCTGCGTACCAGGTACTGGTAGTCACATAGTCACTCAACCGGACATGTCACGGGAGCTAAACATTCACCAGAGGCCCCAGCCTGGCCTCCCTGGACACATGGCCCCAGTGTCCACAGCTGCTAACTCCAGACCCACCTCACTTACAGGAACACCCACAGGAACATTAATCTTCTTGGATGTCTCACAGGCACTGACCTTACAAAGGCACCAATGGCATAAATTCACCAACATCACAAAGTCACAAGACAGGGCTCAGATTCAGCCCTGCCTCCACGCTTGGGGCAACTGCTTTCTTGTTCCCAGTAGTTGCAGAGGTGGAGCCCTGCCCACGGTGAGCTTGCTGAGAAGGAGGCGGCTGTGGTGGGGCCCTGGCTCTTCCTTCACATGTGTGTGGTAACAATGGGGCTTCTGTGGTGGACCTGGGCTCCATTTTGCACACTCCTCCCAGTTTTGGTCTGGGCCACACCCTAGCCACTTCAGGCTGTCTGTGCAGCCAACCCCAGCTTTCTGCCATTTGACCACTGAAGCTGTTCAGCACCCAGCTCCCACAAACCAGTAGATACGCTCTTGCTGATAGATGGCTACTATGTAGCAATACTCAGTGGTTCCTCTCTCAGGAAGTGCTCCCAACACACCTACCCGACCCTGCAGCTCAGAAACAGATCAGGGGCTTCTACTCCCAAAGAGGAGGCCCTACTCAACATCCAGTGCAGATTATCAGCACACTCTGAGGACAGTCGAGGCAGTGAGTGCAGGGTAAAGCATGGAGGTGGTCGGAACCACATATGCTGGTATCTCTCTCCATTCTGCCTCCTGCAAGCTACTTGCTATACTCTCCTCTGAAGATCCCTGTCTGTCCCAGCTCATCTCGCCACAGATGAAGGAGGCTCCTTCATCTGTGAAGGCAAGGGAAGTGAATTAAAAGTTGCCCAGTCATGTCTGACTCTGCAACCCCATGGACTGTAGCATGCCAGGCTCCTCCGACCATGGACTTCTCCAATCCAGAATACTGGACTGGGTAGCTGTTCCCTTCTCCAGGCAATCTTCTCAATCCAGGGACTGAACCCAGGTCTCCCACATTGAAGGGGGATTCTGTACCGTCTGAGCCACCAGGGAAGCCCAAGAATACTGGAGCGGGTAGACTATCCCATCTCCAGCAGATCTTTCCAACCCAGGAATCATACCAGAGTCTCCTGCATTGCAGGCAGATTCTTTACCAGCTGAGCTACCAGGGAACCTCTTCTCATTCACAGCTCCCTCCCAGGGGCACAGATCCCACCCTAGTTTTTTGTTGTCGTTGTTGTTTTTACTTTTATCCTACCCAGTTACATCGTGGTCTTTCTTGTGTTTTGGTTGTATGAAATCTTCTGCCAGAGTTGCGTGGTTATTCTGAGAATTGTTCCATGTGTAAATGTAATTTTGATCTATCTGTTGATAGAGATGAGCTCCACATCCATCTTTTCTGCCATCTTGATCTCCTCTCACACATTTGAATATTAATAGCTTTGTCATCTGAAACCATGTGAAATGCTCTCATGAACAACACCAGTGTCCTCCTAATGAACAACCATATGATCTGGGATGTAAAACATTTTCTCTCTATTGATCCCTCTGCCTTTTTGGAATACTGTCTTCTGTTGATGTCCGTGACATTACAAATCCTGGTTTCCCATTTCTTGGCCCTTTTCAGTGCTCATTCACAACTCAACTATGTGTAGCTCTTTCCCAGGGTTTTTTATTTCTTTTCACATCTTGCTCTTCTCTCATGCAATATGTTCTCTCCCTGAGTTACTTGACCACCATTCCACTTATTGTTGTTGTCACAGTCGTGTCTGACTCTTTGCAAGCCACGGACTGTAGCACGCCAGCCCTCCCTGTCCTTCACTATCTCTGGAGCTTGCTTAACTCATTTCCACTGAGTCAGTGATGCCATCCAATCATCTTGTCCTCTGTCATCCCCTTTTCCTCCTACCTTCAATTTTTTCAAGCATCAGGGTCTTTTCAAATCAATCAGCTCTTCACATCAGGTGGTCAAAATATTGCAGCTTCAACTTCAGTATCAGTCCTTCCAATGAATATTCAGGATTGATTTCCTTTAGGATTGACTGTTTTGATCTCCTTGCAGTCCAAGGGACTCTCAAGAGTCTTCTCCAACATCACAGTTCAAAAGCATCAATTCTTCAGTGCTCAGCCTTCTTTATGGTCCAACTATCACAACCATACATGACTACTGGAAAAACCATAGTTTTGACTAGACAGACCTTTGTCAGCAAAGTAAAGTCTCTGCTTTTAATACACTGTCTAGGTTTATCATAGCTTTCTTCCAAGGAGCAAGCATCTTTTTATTTCATGGCTGCAGTACCATCCACAGTGATTTTTGGAGTCTAAGAAAATAAAGTCTCTCACTGTTTCCATTGTTTCCCCATCAATTTGCCATGAAGTGATGGGACTGGATGCCATGATCTCAGTTTTTTTGAATTCTGAAATTAAGCTAGCCTTTTCACTCACCTCTTTTACCTTCATCAAGGGGCTCTATGGTTCCTCTTTGCTTTCTGCCATTAGAGTGGAGTCATCCGCATATCAGAGGTTATTGATATTTATGCTGGCAGTCTTGATTCCAGCTTGTGCTTCATCCAGCCCAGCATTTCACATGATGCACTCTACATAATCGTTAAATAAGCAGGGTGACAATATACAGCCTTGACGTACTCCTTTCCCAATTTTGAACCAGTCTGTTGTTCCATGTCCAGTTGTACCTGTTGCTTCTTGACCAGCATATAGATTTCTTAGGAGGCAGGTAAGGTGGTCTGGTATTCTCATCTCTTTCAGAATTTTCCACAGTTTATTGTGATCTACACAAAGACTTTAGCATTCTCAATAAAGCAGAAGTAGATGTTCTTCTAGAATTCTCTTGTTTTTTTCTATGATCTAATGGATGTTGGCAACTTGATCTCTGGTTCCTCTGCCTTTTCTAAATCCAGCTTGAAAATCTGGAAGTTCTCAGTTCATGTACTGTTGAAGTCTGCCTTGGGGAATTTTGAGCATTACTTTGCTAGCGTGTGAGATGAGTGCAATTGTGTGGTACTTTGAGCATTCTTTGGCATTGCCTTTCTTTGGGATTGGAATGAAAACTGACCTTTTCCAGTCCTGTGGCCACTGCTGAGTTTTCCAAATTTGCTGGCATACTGAGTGCAGCACTTTGACAGCATCATCTTTTAATATTGAAATAACTCAGCTGGAATTTCATCACCTCCATTAATTTTTTGGTGTGATGCTTCCTAAGGTCCACTTGACTTCACTCTCCAAGATGTGTGGTTCTAGGTGAGTGATCACAACATCATGGCTATTTGGGTCATTAATATCTTTTTTTTTTTTTTTTAATAATTCTTCTATGTATTCTTTCCAGCTGATCTTAATATCTTCTGCTTCTGTTAGGCCCATACCATTAGTGTCCTTTATTGTGCCCATCTTTGCATGAAATGTTCCCTAGGTATCTCTGATTTTCTTGAAGAGATCTCTAGTCTTTCCCATTCTATTGTTTTCCTCTATTTCTTTGCATTGTTCACTTAGGGAGGCTTTCTTATCTCTCCTTGCTTTCTTTGGAACTCTGCATTCAGATGGGTATATCGTTCCTTTTCACCTCTGCCTTTTCCTTCTCTTCTTCCTCAGACAACCATTTTGCCTTTCTTTTTCTTGGGGATGGTTTTGATCACTGCCTCCTGTACAATGTTACAAACCTCCATCCACAGTTCTTCAGACAGTCTATTTATTAGATCTAATCCCTTGAATCTATTTGTCACTTCCACTGTTTAAGCATAAGGGATTTGGTTTAGGTCATACCTGAATGGCCTCATAATTTTCTCTACTTTCTTCAATTTAAGTCTGAGTTTGATCTGAGCCACAGTCAGTTCCCAGTCTTGTTTTTGCTGACTATATACAGCTTCTCCATCTTTGGCTGCAAAGAATATAGTCAATATGATTTTGGTATTGGCCATCTGGTGATACCTATGTAGAGTTGTCTCTTCAGTTGTTGGAAGAGGGTATTTGCTATGATCAGTGAGTTCTCTTGACAAAGCTCTCTTAGGCTTTGCCTTGCTTCATTTTGTACTCCAAGGCTAAACTTGCCTGTTACTCTAGGTATCTGACTTCCTTACTTTTGCATTCCAGTCCCCTATGATGAAAAGGACATCTGTTTTTTAGGTCTAGGTCTTGCAGGTCTTCATAGAACCATTCAACTTCAGCTATCTCAACATTAGTGGTTGGGGCATAGACTTGATTATGGTACTGAATGGTTTGCGTTGGAAAGGAACAGAGATCATTCTGTCATTTTTGAGATTGTATTTTGGACTCTTTTCTTGACTATGAGGGCTGTTCCATTTCTTCTAAGGGATTCTTGCCTGTCAGTAGTAGATGTAATGGTCATCTGAACTAAATTTTCCCATTCTGGTCCATTTTAGTTCATTGATTCCTAAAATGTCGATATTCACTCTTGCTGTCACCATCTCCTGTTTGACTACTTCCCATTTACCTTGATTCATGGACCTGACATTCCAGGTTCCTGTGCAATATTGTTCTTTACCGCTTCAGACTTTACTTTCAACATCAGACACATCCACAATGGGGTGTTGTTTCTGCTTTGGCTCAGCCTCTTCATTCCTTCTGGAGCTCTCTCTCCACTCTTCTCCAGTAGCATATTGGGCAACGACCGACCTGGGGAGTTCATCTTTCAGTGTCATATCTTTTTGTCTTTCATACTGTTCATGGGGTTCTCAAGGCAAGAATGCTTAAGTAGTTTGCCATTCCCTTCTCCAGTGGACCACATTTTGTGAGAACTCTCCACCATGAGCCGTCTGTCACACACGGCATGACTCTTAGTTTCATTGAGTTATACAAGGTTGCAATCCATGTGATCAGTTTGCTTAGTTTTCTGTGACTGTGGTTTTCATTCTGTCTGCCCTCTGATAGATGAAGGTAAGAGGTTTGTGGAAGCTTCCTGGGGGGAGGGACTGGCTGTGAGTAAAACTGGGTCTTGGTCTGATGGGCAAAGCCATGCTTAGTAAATCTTTAATCCAATTTTCTGCTGATGGGTGGGGCTGTGTTCCCTCCCTGTAGTTTGACCCGAGGCCAAACTATGGTAGGGATAATGGCAGTAATGGACCTCCATCAAAAGGTCGTATGCCAGCACTGTGCAGCTCCCAGGACTGTTGTAGCCAGTGCCCCACACCCAGCAGCAGACTACTGTCAACCCACACCTCCACCAGAGACTCCTGGACATTCAGAGGCAAGTCTGGCTCAGTCTTTTGTGGGGTCACTGCTCCTTTCTCCTGAGTCCTGGTGCCCACAAGGTTTTGTTGTGGCCTCCAAGTCTGTTTCCCTGGAGGTTCTCAGTCCTATTGCTGGATCCCCAGGTTGGGAAATCTGTTGTGGGCCCTAGAGTTTTTGGAACACAGTGAGAACTTCTTTGGCATAATTGTTCTCTAGTTTGTAAGTCATCTACTTGGCAGTTTATAGTGGAGCTAATGGTGACCTCCTCCAAGAGGACTTAAGGCCACAAGCTGCACCTCCAGTTCTGCTGCAGCTGGAGGCCCTGTCCCCAAGGCAGGTCACCGCTGACCCATGCCTCATGCCTGTGCAGGAGACACTCAAAGGCAGATCTGGCTCAATCTCTTGTGGGGATCACTGCTCCTTTCCCTTGGTCCTTATGCACCAACATTTTGTTTGCGCCCTCTGAGCATCTTTGGTGGTCTGAGATTTGATTTAAAATGCAACTGCACCCCTCCTACTGTCCTGTTGGGGCTTCTCCTTTGCCCTTGGACACAGAGTATCTTTTTATGGTGGGATCCAACATACTCCTGCCAATGGTTTTTTAGCAACTAGTTGTGATTTTGGTGTTCTGGCAGAAGATGAGTGCACATTCTTCTACTCTGCCATCTTGAGAGCACTTCTTGTTGCATTCCACTATATTTATTTGAGGCAAGTTTATCAATGTGATATTGTTATTGTCTGCTAAAAAAGATGCACAACTTGAGAGTTGCAAGTTTTATTTTGCAGCAAAATGAGGACTGCAGCCAGGGAGACAGCAAACATATAGCTCTGAGAGACTGCTCCCAAGAGGTAGTGGTGAGGTCGCTCAGTCATGTCCTACTCTGCGATCCCATGGACTGTAGTCTACCAGGCTTCTCTGTCCATGGGATTTTCCAGGCAAGAGTTCTGGAGTGGGGTGCCATTGCCTTCTCCAGGGCATCTTCCTGACCCAGGGATCGAACCCAGGTCTCCTGCATTGCACGCAGACGCTTTACCCTCTGAGCCACCAGGGAAGCCATGGAAGAGGTAGTGGGGGGAAGGTCAATATATAAGGATCTGGTGAAGGGGGAGTTCAATGCAACCAAGCACTTACTTTATATGAGGTTTTCTCCTAGGATCTGATGTCACCATGTATGGATTTAGTGCTGTTTCACATATGAGGAGAAACAAGGATTGGGATCATAAAATGTGTTCCTAAAAATATCCGACTATCTAAAGACCTGTCCCACCAGATTCCCAGGAGCACAGAGTGTCTCACTCCACTGTGAACTCCCTCAGGGGTTGTTGAAGGTCAACAGCTACAGCAGCACAGGGTTCAATCTCCACAGAGTTCAGTTCAGCTCAGTTACTCAGTCGTGTCCGACTCTTTGCGACCCCATGAATCGCAGCACGCCAGGCCTCCCTGTCCATCACCAACTCCTGGAGTTCACTCACACTCACCTCCATCGAGTCAGTGATGCCATCCAGCCATCTTATCCTCTGTCGTCCCCTTCTCCTCCTGCCCCCATTCCTTCCCAGCATCAGAGTCTTTTCCAAGGAGTCAACTCTTCACATGAGGTGGCCAAAGTACTGGAGTTTCAGCTTTAGCATCATTCCTTCCAAAGAAATCCTAGGGTTGATCTCCTTCAGAATGGATTGGTTGGATCTCCTTGCAGTCCAAGGGACTCTCAAGAGTCTTCTCCAACACCACAGTTCAAAAGCATCAATTCTTCAGCGCTCAGCCTTCTTCACAGTCCAACTCTCACATCCATACATTACCACAGGAAAAACCATAGCCTTGACTAGATGGACCTTAGTCAGCAAAGTGATGTCTCTGCTTTTCAATATGCTATCTAGGTTGGTCATAACTTTCCTTCCAAGGAGTAAGCGTCTTTTAATTTCATGGCTGCAGTCACCATCTGCAGTGATTTTGGAGCCCCCCCTAAATAAAGTCTGACACTGTTCCCACTGTTTCCCCGTCTATTTCCCATGAAGTGATGGGACTAGATGCCATAATCTTTGTTTTCTGAATGTTGAGCTTTAAGCCAACTTTTTCACTCTCCACTTTCACTTTCATCAAGAGGCTTTTTAGTTCCTCTTCACTTTCTGCCATAAGGGTGGTGTCATCTGCATATCTGAGGTGATTGATATTTCTCCCAGCAATCTTGATTCCAGCTTGTGTTTCTTCCAGTCCAGCGTTTCTCATGATGTACTCTGCATATAAGTTAAATAAGCAGGGTGACAGTATACAGTCTTGACGTATTCCTTTTCCTATTTGAAACCAGTTTGTTGTTCCATGTCCAGTTCTAACTGTTGCTTCCTGACCTGCATACAGATTTTTCAAGAGGCAGATCAGGTGGTCTGGTATTCTCCTCTCTTACAGAATTTTCCACAGTTTATTGTGATCCACACAGTCAAAGGCTTTGGCATAGTTGATAAAGCAGAAATAGATGTTTTTCTGGAACTCTCTTGCTTTTCCCATGATCCAGCGGATGTTGGCCATTTGACCTCTGGTTCCTCTGCCTTTTCTAAAACCAGCTTGAACATCTGGAAGTTCACGGTTCATGTATTGCTGAAGCCTGGCTTGAAGAATTTTGAGCATTACTTTACTAGCATGTGAGATGAGTGCAATTGTGCAGTAGTTTGAGCATCTTTGGCATTGCCTTTCTTTGGGACTGGAATGAAAATTGACCTTTTCCTGTCCTGTGGCCACGGCTGAGTTTTCCAAATTTGCTGGCATATTGAGTGCAGCTTTCACAGCATCATCTTTCAGGATTTGAAATAGCTCAATGGGAATTCCATCACCTCCACTAGCTTTGTTCATAGTGATGCTTTCTAAGGCCCACTTGACTTCATATTCCAGGATATCTGGCTCTAGATGAGTGATCACACCATCGTGATTATCTTGGTCGTGAAGATCTTTTTTGTATAGTTCTGTGTACTCTTGCCACCTCTTCTTAATATCTTCTGCTTCTGTTAGGTTCATACCATTTCTTTCCTTTATCGAGCCCATCTTTGCATGAAATGTTCCCTTGGTATCTCTCATTTTCTTGAAGACATCTCTAGTCTTTCCCATTCTGTTCTTTTCCTCTATTTCTTTGCATTGATCGCTGAAGACGGCTTTCTTATCTCTTCTTGCTATTCCTTGGAACTCTGTATTCAGATGCTTATATCATTCTTTTCTCCTTTGCTTTTCGCCTCTCTTCTTTTCACAGCTATTTGTAAGGCCTCCCCAGACAGCCATTTTGCTTTTTTGCATTTCTTTTCCATGGGGATGGTCTTGATACCTTTCTCCTGTACAGTGTCACGAACCTCATTCCATAGTTCATCAGGCACTCCATCTATCAGATCCAGGCCCTTAAATCTATTTCTCACTTCCACTGTATAATCATAAGGGATTTGATTTAGGTCATACCTGAATGGTCTAGTGGTTTTCCCTACTTTCTTCAATTTAAGTCTGAATTTGGTAATAAGGAGTTCATGATCTGAGCCACAGTCAGCTCCTGGTCTTGTTTTTGTTGACTGTATAGAGCTTCTCCATCTTTGGCTGCAAAGAATGTAATCAATCTGATTTGGGTGTTGACCATCTGGTGATGTCCATGTGTAGAGTCTTCTCTTGTGTTGTTGGAAGAGGGTGTTTGCTATGACCAGTACATTTTCCTGGCAAAACTCTATTAGTCTTTGCCCTGCTTCATTCCATATTCCAAGGCCAAATGTGCCTGTTACTCCAGGTGTTTCTTGACTTCCTACTTTTGCATTCCAGTCCCCTATAATGAAAAGGACATCTTTTTTGGGTGTTAGTTCTAAAAGGTCTTGTAGGTCTTCATAGAACCGTTCAACTTCAGCTTCTTCAATGTTACTGGTTGGGGCATAGGCTTGGATTACTGTGATATTGAATGGTTTCCCTTGGAAACGAAGATTCATTCTGTTGTTTTTGAGATTACATCCAAGTACTGCATTTCAGACTCTTTTGTTGACCATGATGGTTGATGGCTACTCCATTTCTTCTGAGGGATTCCTGCCCACAGTAGTAGATATAATGGTCATCTGAGTTAAATTCACCCATTCCAGTCCTTTTTAGTTCGCTGATTCCTAGAATGTTGATGTTCACTCTTGCCATCTCTTTTCACCACTTCCAATTTGCCTTGATTCATGGACTCAACATTCCAGGTTCCTATGCAATATTGCTCTTTACAGCATTGGACCTTGCTTCTATCACGTCACATCCACGGCTGGGTATTGTTTTTGCTTTGGCTCCATCCCTTCATTCTTTCTGGAGTTATTTCTCCACTGATCTCCAGTAGCGTGTTGGGCACCTACTGACCTGGGGAGTTCCTCTTTCAGTACCCTATCATTTTGCCTTTTCATACTCTTCATGGGGTTCTCAACGCAAGAATACTGAAGTGGTTTGCCATTCCCTTCTCCAGTGGACCACATTCTGTCAGACCTCTCCACCATGACGCACTCGTCTTGGGTTGCCCCGCGGGCATGGCTTAGTTTCATTGAGTTAGACAAGGCTGTGGTCCTAGTGTGATTAGATTGACTAGTTTTCTGTGAGTATGGTTTCAGTGTGTCTGCCCTCTGATGCCCTCTTGCAACACCTACCATCTTACTTGGGTTTCTCTTACTACCCTTGTTCTTATTGTTGTTTAGCTGTTCACAAATGCTCTTGGCAAGTGCCAACTTGAGGTTGATATTATTCAGTCCCTCAGTCAACTCCAAATCTTTGCCACCCTTGCATTACAGAACACTAGGCATCCCTCTCCTTTACAATCTCCCAGAGTTTGCTCAAACTCTTGTCCATTCAATTGATGATACCATCCAACCATCTCATCCTTTGTCACCCCCGCCCCCCTTTTCCTCCTGCCCTCAATCTTTACCAGCATCAGGGTATTTTCCAATGAGTTAGTTCTTCTCATTAGGTGGCCAAAGCATTGGGAGTTTCATCTTCAGCCATCAGCATCAGTCCTTCCAATGAATATTCAGGATTGATTTCCTTTAGGATTGACTGGTTTAATCTCCTTGCTGTCCAAGAGTCTTCTCCAGTATCACAATTCGAAAGCATCAGTTCTTTGGTCCTCAGCTTTTTTTTTTTGTCCAACTCTCAAATCTTTAAATGACTACTGGAAAAAACGTAGCTTTGGCTAGATGGACCTTCATCAGCAAAGGGATGTCTCTGCTTTTTAATACACTGTCTAGGATTGTCACAGCTTTTCTTCCAAGGAGCAAGCATCTTTTAATTTCATGGCTACAGTCACCATCAGCAATAATTTTGGAGCCTCCAAAGAAATAAAGTCTGTCACTGTTTCCATTCTGTCCCCATCAATTTGTCATGAAGGGATGGGACCACAAGCCATGATCTTAGTCATTTGAATATTGAGTTTTAAGCCTGCCTTTTTTACTCTCCTCTTTTACCTTCATCAAGAGGCTTGTTAGTTCCTCTTCACTTTCTGTGATTAGGGTGATGTTATCTGCATATCTAAGTTTATTGATTTTTCTCCAGACAATATTGACTCCAGCTTATGCTTCATCCAACCTGGCATTTTGCATAATGTACTCTGTATAGAAGTTAAACAAGCATGGTGACAATACACCACCTTGATGTACTCCTTTCCCAATTTTGAACCAGTCCATTGTTCCATGTCCGGTTTTAACTGCTACTCTTGACCTGCATACAGGCTTCTCAGGATGCAGGTGTTGTGGTAGTCCCTTTTCATTTAGAATTTTCCAGTTCATGTGATCCACACAATCAAAGGCTTTAGAGTAGTCAGTTAAGCAATAGTAGGTGTTTTGCTGGAATTCCCTTGCTTTTTCTGTGATCCAATGATATGGGCAATTTGATCTCTGGTTCTTCTCCTTTGTCTAAATCCTGCTTGTATAAATGGAAGTTCTTGGTTCATGTATTGTTGAAGCCTTGCTTGAAGGTTTTTGAGCATCACCTTGCTAGCACGTGAAGTGAGTGCAGTTGTGTGACAGTTTAAGAATTCTTTCACATTGCCCTTCTTTGGGATTGGAATGAAAACTTTTCTAGTCCTGTGGCCACTGCTGAGTTTTACAAATGTGCTACTATAATTGAATGCAGCATTTCAACAGCATTAACTTTTAGAATTTGAAATAGCTCAGCTGGAATTCCATCACCTCCACTAACTTTATTTGTAGTAATGCTTCTTAAGGCCCACTGGACTTCACACTCTAGGATGTCTGGCTCTAGGTGAGTGATCAGAAAGTTGTGGTTATCTGGGTCATTGAAACCTTTTTTGTATAGTTCTGTGCATTCTTGCCACCTGTTCTTAATATCTTCTGCTTCTTTTAGTTCCATACCGTTCTGTCCTTTATTGTGCTCATCTTTGCATGAAATGTTCCCTTGGTATCTCTAACTTTCTTGAAGAGGTCTCTAGTCTTTTCTATTGTTTTTTCTATTTCTTTGTATTGGTCACTTAAGTAGGCTTTCTTATGTCTCTTTGCTGTTCTTTGAAACTCTACATTTAGATGGGCCTATCTTTCCTTTTCTCCTTTGTCTTTCACTTGCCTCCTCAGACAACCATTTTGCCTTGCTGCATTTCTTTTTCTTGGGGATGATTTTGTTCACTGCCTCTTGTACAATGCTACAAATCTCCATCCATAGTTCTTCAGGCACTCTATCAGATCTAATCCCTTGAATTTGTCAGTCTTCCCTACTTTCTTCAATTTAAGCATAAATTTTGCAATAAGGAGTTTATGAGCTGAGCCATAATTAGCTTCCAGTCTCATTTTTGTTAACGATACAGAGCTTCTCCATTTTCAGCTGCAAAGAATATATTCAGTCTGATTTCAGTATTGACTATTTGGTGATATCCATGTGTAGAGTCGTCTTTTTGTTGTTGGAAGAGGGTGTTTGCTATGACAATACATTCTCTTGGCAAAATTCTGTTAGCCTTTGCCCTGTTTCATTTTGTACACCGAGGCCAAACTTGATTTTTACTCCAGGTCCTCTTGACTTTCATGTTTTGCTTTCCAGTCCCCTACAAGGAAAAGGACATCTTTTTTTGGTGTTAGTTTTAGAAGGTCTTGTAGGTCTTCATAGAACCATTCACTTGTATCTTCTTCAGCATTAGTGGTTGGGGCATGGACTTGGATTCCTGTGGTGCTGGATGGTTTGCCTTGCAAACAAATCACAACCATTTAATACTGCATTTTTGACTCTTGTTGACTATGAGGGCTACCCCATTTTTTCTAAGGAATTCTTCCCACAGTAGTAGATATAATGGTCATCTGAATTAAATATGTTTACCTCTTGTCTACATTACTTGCTTAGTGGTTTGAAACAACAGTCACAGAGTTTCAGCAGGGATGCTCCCTTGTAGAGGTTTTGTTCTTCTTGCTGCTGTTCAGTTGCTTAGTTGTGTCTGACTCTGCAACCCCTGGGTGGAATGCAGCACCCCAGGCTTTCTTGTCTTTCACTATCTTCCGGAGTTTGCTCAGATTCATGTCCTTTGACTCAAGGATTCCAGCCAGCCACCTTATCCTGTCACCCTCTTCTCCTCCTGCCCTCAATCATTACCAGCATCAGGGTCTTTACCAAAGAGTCAGCTCTTTCCATCAGGTGGCCAAAGTACTGGAGCTTCAGCATCAGTCCTTCCAATGAATATTCAGTGTTGATTTCCTTTAGGATTGACTGGCTGAATCTCCTTGCTGTCAAGGGACTCTCAAGAGTCTTCTCCAGCACCACAGTTCTTAAGGATCAATTCTTTGGTACTCAGCCTTCTTTATAACTACTGGAGAAACCATAACTTTGACTAGATGGATCTTTGTCAGCACAGTGATGTCTCTGTGTTTTAATATGCCATCTAGGTTTGTCACAGCTTTTCTTCCAAGGAGCAAGTATCTTTTAATTTCATGGCTGCAGACAACATCTGGAGTCATTTTGGAGCCCAAGAAAATAAAATCTGCCACTGTTTCTATTTTCTCCCCCATCTATTTGCCATGAAGTGATGGAAATGGATGTCATGATCTTGGTTTTTTGATGTTGAGTTTTAAGCCAGCTTTTTCACTCTCCTTTTTCACTTTCATCAAGAGGGTCCTTAGTTTCTCTTTACTTTCTGCCATAAGGGTGGTATCATCTATACATCTGAGGTTGTTAATATTTCTCTGGGTAATCTTGATTCTATCTTGTGCTTCATACAGCCTGGCATTTTGCATGAGATACTCTGCATATAGTTAAATAAGCAGGGTGACAATAAACTGCCTTGTCATACTCCATTCTTAAATTTGAACCAGTCTGTTGTTCTGTATCTGGTTCTAACTGTTGCTTCTTGACCTGCATACAGGTTTCTCAGGAGGCAGGTAAGGTGGTCTGATATTCCCATTTCTTTTAGAATTTTCCTGTTTGTTGTAATTCATAGTCAAATGCTTTAGCAGAGGTTTCAGAGGAGAATATTTCCTTGCCTTTCCTACCTTCCAAAAGCCGTCTGCAATCCTTGCCTTCTGAGTCTGTGATGTTGTCTGTCACCCATTGTGTGGGCCCACAAAATACCCTGTTCTTGGCACTGCCATCAGTCCTGCCTCAGCCATGGGAATCCAAGGAATTGGCCCATATGTCCCTCAGAAAGCCATCAGCACAGATCCATAGGCACAGATCTGCGTACCAGGTACTGGTAGTCACATAGTCACTCAAC
>NW_024070185.1:27560-49072 GCF_014754425.2 Oryx dammah
GAACCACATATGCTGGTATCTCTCTCCATTCTGCCTCCTGCAAGCTACTTGCTATACTCTCCTCTGAAGATCCCTGTCTGTCCCAGCTCATCTCGCCACAGATGAAGGAGGCTCCTTCATCTGTGAAGGCAAGGGAAGTGAATTAAAAGTTGCCCAGTCATGTCTGACTCTGCAACCCCGTGGACTGTAGCATGCCAGGCTCCTCCGACCATGGACTTCTCCAATCCAGAATACTGGACTGGGTAGCTGTTCCCTTCTCCAGGCAATCTTCTCAATCCAGGGACTGAACCCAGGTCTCCCACATTGAAGGGGGATTCTGTACCGTCTGAGCCACCAGGGAAGCCCAAGAATACTGGAGCGGGTAGACTATCCCATCTCCAGCAGATCTTTCCAACCCAGGAATCATACCAGAGTCTCCTGCATTGCAGGCAGATTCTTTACCAGCTGAGCTACCAGGGAACCTCTTCTCATTCACAGCTCCCTCCCAGGGGCACAGATCCCACCCTAGTTTTTTGTTGTCGTTGTTGTTTTTACTTTTATCCTACCCAGTTACATCGTGGTCTTTCTTGTGTTTTGGTTGTATGAAATCTTCTGCCAGAGTTGCATGGTTATTCTGAGAATTGTTCCATGTGTAAATGTAATTTTGATCTATCTGTTGATAGAGATGAGCTCCACATCCATCTTTTCTGCCATCTTGATCTCCTCTCACACATTTGAATATTAATAGCTTTGTCATCTGAAACCATGTGAAATGCTCTCATGAACAACACCAGTGTCCTCCTAATGAACAACCATATGATCTGGGATGTAAAACATTTTCTCTCTATTGATCCCTCTGCCTTTTTGGAATACTGTCTTCTGTTGATGTCCGTGACATTACAAATCCTGGTTTCCCATTTCTTGGCCCTTTTCAGTGCTCATTCACAACTCAACTATGTGTAGCTCTTTCCCAGGGTTTTTTATTTCTTTTCACATCTTGCTCTTCTCTCATGCAATATGTTCTCTCCCTGAGTTACTTGACCACCATTCCACTTATTGTTGTTGTCACAGTCGTATCTGACTCTTTGCAAGCCACGGACTGTAGCATGCCAGCCCTCCCTGTCCTTCACTATCTCTGGAGCTTGCTTAACTCATTTCCACTGAGTCAGTGATGCCATCCAATCATCTTGTCCTCTGTCATCCCCTTTTCCTCCTACCTTCAATTTTTTCAAGCATCAGGGTCTTTTCAAATCAATCAGCTCTTCACATCAGGTGGTCAAAATATTGGAGCTTCAACTTCAGTATCAGTCCTTCCAATGAATATTCAGGATTGATTTCCTGGATTGACTGTTTTGATCTCCTTGCAGTCCAAGGGACTCTCAAGAGTCTTCTCCAACATCACAGTTCAAAAGCATCAATTCTTCAGTGCTCAGCCTTCTTTATGGTCCAACTATCACAACCATACATGACTACTGGAAAAACCATAGTTTTGACTAGACAGACCTTTGTCAGCAAAGTAAAGTCTCTGCTTTTAATACACTGTCTAGGTTTGTCATAGCTTTCTTCCAAGGAGCAAGCATCTTTTTATTTCATGGCTGCAGTACCATCCACAGTGATTTTTGGAGTCTAAGAAAATAAAGTCTCTCACTGTTTCCATTGTTTCCCCATCAATTTGCCATGAAGTGATGGGACTGGATGCCATGATCTCAGTTTTTTTGAATTCTGAGATTAAGCTAGCCTTTTCACTCACCTCTTTCACCTTCATCAAGGGGCTCTATGGTTCCTCTTTGCTTTCTGCCATTAGGGTGGAGTCATCCGCATATCAGAGGTTATTGATATTTATGCTGGCAGTCTTGATTCCAGCTTGTGCTTCATCCAGCCCAGCATTTCACATGATGCACTCTACATAAACGTTAAATAAGCAGGGTGACAATATACAGCCTTGACGTACTCCTTTCCCAATTTTGAACCAGTCTGTTGTTCCATGTCCAGTTGTACCTGTTGCTTCTTGACCAGCATATAGATTTCTTAGGAGGCAGGTAAGGTGGTCTGGTATTCTCATCTCTTTCAGAATTTTCCACAGTTTATTGTGATCTACACAAAGACTTTAGCATTCTCAATAAAGCAGAAGTAGATGTTCTTCTAGAATTCTCTTGTTTTTTTCTATGATCTAATGGATGTTGGCAACTTGATCTCTGGTTCCTCTGCCTTTTCTAAATCCAGCTTGAAAATCTGGAAGTTCTCAGTTCATGTACTGTTGAAGTCTGCCTTGGGGAATTTTGAGCATTACTTTGCTAGCGTGTGAGATGAGTGCAATTGTGTGGTACTTTGAGCATTCTTTGGCATTGCCTTTCTTTGGGATTGGAATGAAAACTGACCTTTTCCAGTCCTGTGGCCACTGCTGAGTTTTCCAAATTTGCTGGCATACTGAGTGCAGCACTTTGACAGCATCATCTTTTAATATTGAAATAACTCAGCTGGAATTTCATCACCTCCATTAATTTTTTGGTGTGATGCTTCCTAAGGTCCACTTGACTTCACTCTCCAAGATGTGTGGTTCTAGGTGAGTGATCACAACATCATGGCTATTTGGGTCATTAATATCTTTTTTTTTTTTTTTTAATAATTCTTCTATGTATTCTTTCCAGCTGATCTTAATATCTTCTGCTTCTGTTAGGCCCATACCATTAGTGTCCTTTATTGTGCCCATCTTTGCATGAAATGTTCCCTAGGTATCTCTAATTTTCTTGAAGAGATCTCTAGTCTTTCCCATTCTATTGTTTTCCTCTATTTCTTTGCACTGTTCACTTAGGGAGGCTTTCTTATCTCTCCTTGCTTTCTTTGGAACTCTGCATTCAGATGGGTATATCTTTCCTTTTCACCTCTGCCTTTTCCTTCTCTTCTTCCTCAGACAACCATTTTGCCTTTCTTTTTCTTGGGGATGGTTTTGATCACGGCCTCCTATACAATGTTACAAACCTCCATCCACAGTTCTTCAGACAGTCTGTTTATTAGATCTAATCCCTTGAATCTATTTGTCACTTCCACTGTTTAAGCATAAGGGATTTGATTTAGGTCATACCTGAATGGCCTCGTAATTTTCTCTACTTTCTTCAATTTAAGTCTGAGTTTGATCTGAGCCACAGTCAGTTCCCAGTCTTGTTTTTGCTGACTATATACAGCTTCTCCATCTTTGGCTGCAAAGAATATAGTCAATATGATTTTGGTATTGGCCATCTGGTGATACCTATGTAGAGTTGTCTCTTCAGTTGTTGGAAGAGGGTATTTGCTATGATCAGTGAGTTCTCTTGACAAAGCTCTCTTAGGCTTTGCCTTGCTTCATTTTGTACTCCAAGGCTAAACTTGCCTGTTACTCTAGGTATCTGACTTCCTTACTTTTGCATTCCAGTCCCCTATGATGAAAAGGACATCTTTTTTTTAGGTCTAGGTCTTGCGGGTCTTCATAGAACCATTCAACTTCAGCTATCTCAACATTAGTGGTTGGGGCATAGACTTGATTATGGTACTGAATGGTTTGCGTTGGAAAGGAACAGAGATCATTCTGTCATTTTTGAGATTGTATTTTGGACTCTTTTCTTGACTATGAGGGCTGTTCCATTTCTTCTAAGGGATTCTTGCCTGTCAGTAGTAGATGTAATGGTCATCTGAACTAAATTTTCCCATTCTGGTCCATTTTAGTTCATTGATTCCTAAAATGTCGATATTCACTCTTGCTGTCACCATCTCCTGTTTGACTACTTCCCATTTACCTTGATTCATGGACCTGACATTCCAGGTTCCTGTGCAATATTGTTCTTTACCGCTTCAGACTTTACTTTCACCATCAGACACATCCACAATGGGGTGTTGTTTCTGCTTTGGCTCAGCCTCTTCATTCCTTCTGGAGCTCTCTCTCCACTCTTCTCCAGTAGCATATTGGGCAACTACCGACCTGGGGAGTTCATCTTTCAGTGTCATATCTTTTTGTCTTTCATACTGTTCATGGGGTTCTCAAGGCAAGAATGCTTAAGTAGTTTGCCATTCCCTTCTCCAGTGGACCACATTTTGTGAGAACTCTCCACCATGAGCCGTCTGTCACACACGGCATGACTCTTAGTTTCATTGAGTTATACAAGGTTGCAATCCATGTGATCAGTTTGCTTAGTTTTCTGTGACTGTGGTTTTCATTCTGTCTGCCCTCTGATAGATGAAGGTAAGAGGTTTGTGGAAGCTTCCTGGGGGGAGGGACTGGCTGTGAGTAAAACTGGGTCTTGGTCTGATGGGCAAAGCCATGCTTAGTAAATCTTTAATCCAATTTTCTGCTGATGGGTGGGGCTGTGTTCCCTCCCTGTAGTTTGACCCGAGGCCAAACTATGGTAGGGATAATGGCAGTAATGGACCTCCATCAAAAGGTCGTATGCCAGCACTGTGCAGCTCCCAGGACTGTTGTAGCCAGTGCCCCACACCCAGCAGCAGACCACTGTCAACCCACACCTCCACCAGAGACTCCTGGACATTCAGAGGCAAGTCTGGCTCAGTCTTTTGTGGGGTCACTGCTCCTTTCTCCTGAGTCCTGGTGCCCACAAGGTTTTGTTGTGGCCTCCAAGTCTGTTTCCCTGGAGGTTCTCAGTCCTATTGCTGGATCCCCAGGTTGGGAAATCTGTTGTGGGCCCTAGAGTTTTTGGAACACAGTGAGAACTTCTTTGGCATAATTGTTCTCTAGTTTGTAAGTCATCTACTTGGCAGTTTATAGTGGAGCTAATGGTGACCTCCTCCAAGAGGACTTAAGGCCACAAGCTGCACCTCCAGTTCTGCTGCAGCCGGAGGCCCTGTCCCCAAGGCAGGTCACCGCTGACCCATGCCTCATGCCTGTGCAGGAGACACTCAAAGGCAGATCTGGCTCAATCTCTTGTGGGGATCACTGCTCCTTTCCCTTGGTCCTTATGCACCAACATTTTGTTTGCGCCCTCTGAGCATCTTTGGTGGTCTGAGATTTGATTTAAAATGCAACTGCACCCCTCCTACTGTCCTGTTGGGGCTTCTCCTTTGCCCTTGGACACAGAGTATCTTTTTATGGTGGGATCCAACATACTCCTGCCAATGGTTTTTTAGCAACTAGTTGTGATTTTGGTGTTCTGGCAGAAGATGAGTGCACATTCTTCTACTCTGCCATCTTGAGAGCACTTCTTGTTGCATTCCACTATATTTATTTGAGGCAAGTTTATCAATGTGATATTGTTATTGTCTACTAAAAAAGATGCACAACTTGAGAGTTGCAAGTTTTATTTTGCAGCAAAATGAGGACTGCAGCCAGGGAGACAGCAAACATATAGCTCTGAGAGACTGCTCCCAAGAGGTAGTGGTGAGGTCGCTCAGTCATGTCCTACTCTGCGATCCCATGGACTGTAGTCTACCAGGCTTCTCTGTCCATGGGATTTTCCAGGCAAGAGTTCTGGAGTGGGGTGCCATTGCCTTCTCCAGGGCATCTTCCTGACCCAGGGATCGAACCCAGGTCTCCTGCATTGCACGCAGACGCTTTACCCTCTGAGCCACCAGGGAAGCCATGGAAGAGGTAGTGGGGGGAAGGTCAATATATAAGGATCTGGTGAAGGGGGAGTTCAATGCAACCAAGCACTTACTTTATATGAGGTTTTCTCCTAGGATCTGATGTCACCATGTATGGATTTAGTGCTGTTTCACATATGAGGAGAAACAAGGATTGGGATCATAAAATGTGTTCCTAAAAATATCCGACTATCTAAAGACCTGTCCCACCAGATTCCCAGGAGCACAGAGTGTCTCACTCCACTGTGAACTCCCTCAGGGGTTGTTGAAGGTCAACAGCTACAGCAGCACAGGGTTCAATCTCCACAGAGTTCAGTTCAGCTCAGTTACTCAGTCGTGTCCGACTCTTTGCGACCCCATGAATCGCAGCACGCCAGGCCTCCCTGTCCATCACCAACTCCCGGAGTTCACTCACACTCACCTCCATCGAGTCAGTGATGCCATCCAGCCATCTTATCCTCTGTCGTCCCCTTCTCCTCCTGCCCCCATTCCTTCCCAGCATCAGAGTCTTTTCCAAGGAGTCAACTCTTCGCATGAGGTGGCCAAAGTACTGGAGTTTCAGCTTTAGCATCATTCCTTCCAAAGAAATCCTAGGGTTGATCTCCTTCAGAATGGATTGGTTGGATCTCCTTGCAGTCCAAGGGACTCTCAAGAGTCTTCTCCATCACCACAGTTCAAAAGCATCAATTCTTCAGCGCTCAGCCTTCTTCACAGTCCAACTCTCACATCCATACATTACCACAGGAAAAACCATAGCCTTGACTAGATGGACCTTAGTCAGCAAAGTGATGTCTCTGCTTTTCAATATGCTATCTAGGTTGGTCATAACTTTCCTTCCAAGGAGTAAGCGTCTTTTAATTTCATGGCTGCAGTCACCATCTGCAGTGATTTTGGAGCCCCCCCTAAATAAAGTCTGACACTGTTCCCACTGTTTCCCCGTCTATTTCCCATGAAGTGATGGGACTAGATGCCATAATCTTTGTTTTCTGAATGTTGAGCTTTAAGCCAACTTTTTCACTCTCCACTTTCACTTTCATCAAGAGGCTTTTTAGTTCCTCTTCACTTTCTGCCATAAGGGTGGTGTCATCTGCATATCTGAGGTGATTGATATTTCTCCCAGCAATCTTGATTCCAGCTTGTGTTTCTTCCAGTCCAGCGTTTCTCATGATGTACTCTGCATATAAGTTAAATAAGCAGGGTGACAGTATACAGTCTTGACGTATTCCTTTTCCTATTTGAAACCAGTTTGTTGTTCCATGTCCAGTTCTAACTGTTGCTTCCTGACCTGCATACAGATTTTTCAAGAGGCAGATCAGGTGGTCTGGTATTCTCCTCTCTTACAGAATTTTCCACAGTTTATTGTGATCCACACAGTCAAAGGCTTTGGCATAGTTGATAAAGCAGAAATAGATGTTTTTCTGGAACTCTCTTGCTTTTCCCATGATCCAGCGGATGTTGGCCATTTGACCTCTGGTTCCTCTGCCATTTCTAAAACCAGCTTGAACATCTGGAAGTTCACGGTTCATGTATTGCTGAAGCCTGGCTTGGAGAATTTTGAGCATTACTTTACTAGCATGTGAGATGAGTGCAATTGTGCAGTAGTTTGAGCATCTTTGGCATTGCCTTTCTTTGGGACTGGAATGAAAATTGACCTTTTCCTGTCCTGTGGCCACTGCTGAGTTTTCCAAATTTGCTGGCATATTGAGTGCAGCTTTCACAGCATCATCTTTCAGGATTTGAAATAGCTCAATGGGAATTCCATCACCTCCACTAGCTTTGTTCATAGTGATGCTTTCTAAGGCCCACTTGACTTCATATTCCAGGATATCTGGCTCTAGATGAGTGATCACACCATCGTGATTATCTTGGTCGTGAAGATCTTTTTTGTATAGTTCTGTGTATTCTTGCCACCTCTTCTTAATATCTTCTGCTTCTGTTAGGTTCATACCATTTCTTTCCTTTATCGAGCCCATCTTTGCATGAAATGTTCCCTTGGTATCTCTCATTTTCTTGAAGACATCTCTAGTCTTTCCCATTCTGTTCTTTTCCTCTATTTCTTTGCATTGATTGCTGAAGACGGCTTTCTTATCTCTTCTTGCTATTCCTTGGAACTCTGTATTCAGATGCTTATATCATTCTTTTCTCCTTTGCTTTTCGCCTCTCTTCTTTTCACAGCTATTTGTAAGGCCTCCCCAGACAGCCATTTTGCTTTTTTGCATTTCTTTTCCATGGGGATGGTCTTGATACCTTTCTCCTGTACAGTGTCACGAACCTCATTCCATAGTTCATCAGGCACTCCATCTATCAGATCCAGGCCCTTAAATCTATTTCTCACTTCCACTGTATAATCATAAGGGATTTGATTTAGGTCATACCTGAATGGTCTAGAGGTTTTCCCTACTTTCTTCAATTTAAGTCTGAATTTGGTAATAAGGAGTTCATGATCTGAGTCACAGTCAGCTCCTGGTCTTGTTTTTGTTGACTGTATAGAGCTTCTCCATCTTTGGCTGCAAAGAATATAATCAATCTGATTTCGGTGTTGACCATCTGGTGATGTCCATGTGTAGAGTCTTCTCTTGTGTTGTTGGAAGAGGGTGTTTGCTATGACCAGTACATTTTCCTGGCAAAACTCTATTAGTCTTTGCCCTGCTTCATTCCATATTCCAAGGCCAAATGTGCCTGTTACTCCAGGTGTTTCTTGACTTCCTACTTTTGCATTCCAGTCCCCTATAATGAAAAGGACATCTTTTTTGGGTATTAGTTCTAAAAGGTCTTGTAGGTCTTCATAGAACCGTTCAACTTCAGCTTCTTCAGTGTTACTGGTTGGGGCATAGGCTTGGATTACTGTGATATTGAATGGTTTCCCTTGGAAACGAAGATTCATTCTGTTGTTTTTGAGATTACATCCAAGTACTGCATTTCAGACTCTTTTGTTGACCATGATGGTTGATGGCTACTCCATTTCTTCTGAGGGATTCCTGCTCACAGTAGTAGATATAATGGTCATCTGAGTTAAATTCACCCATTCCAGTCCTTTTTAGTTCGCTGATTCCTAGAATGTTGATGTTCACTCTTGCCATCTCTTTTCACCACTTCCAATTTGCCTTGATTCATGGACTCAACATTCCAGGTTCCTATGCAATATTGCTCTTTACAGCATTGGACCTTGCTTCTATCACGTCACATCCACGGCTGGGTATTGTTTTTGCTTTGGCTCCATCCCTTCATTCTTTCTGGAGTTATTTCTCCACTGATCTCCAGTAGCGTGTTGGGCACCTACTGACCTGGGGAGTTCCTCTTTCAGTACCCTATCATTTTGCCTTTTCATACTCTTCATGGGGTTCTCAACGCAAGAATACTGAAGTGGTTTGCCATTCCCTTCTCCAGTGGACCACATTCTGTCAGACCTCTCCACCATGACCCACTCGTCTTGGGTTGCCCCGCGGGCATGGCTTAGTTTCATTGAGTTAGACAAGGCTGTGGTCCTAGTGTGATTAGATTGACTAGTTTTCTGTGAGTATGGTTTCAGTGTGTCTGCCCTCTGATGCCCTCTTGCAACACCTACCATCTTACTTGGGTTTCTCTTACTACCCTTGTTCTTATTGTTGTTTAGCTGTTCACAAATGCTCTTGGCAAGTGCCAACTTGAGGTTGATATTATTCAGTCCCTCAGTCAACTCCAAATCTTTGCCACCCTTGCATTACAGAACACTAGGCATCCCTCTCCTTTACAATCTCCCAGAGTTTGCTCAAACTCTTGTCCATTCAATTGATGATACCATCCAACCATCTCATCCTATGTCACCCCCGCCCCCCTTTTCCTCCTGCCCTCAATCTTTACCAGCATCAGGGTATTTTCCAATGAGTTAGTTCTTCTCATTAGGTGGCCAAAGCATTGGGAGTTTCATCTTCAGCCATCAGCATCAGTCCTTCCAATGAATATTCAGGATTGATTTCCTTTAGGATTGACTGGTTTAATCTCCTTGCTGTCCAAGAGTCTTCTCCAGTATCACAATTCGAAAGCATCAGTTCTTTGGTCCTCAGCTTTTTTTTTTTTTGTCCAACTCTCAAATCTTTAAATGACTACTGGAAAAAACGTAGCTTTGGCTAGATGGACCTTCATCAGCAAAGGGATGTCTCTGCTTTTTAATACACTGTCTAGGATTGTCACAGCTTTTCTTCCAAGGAGCAAGCATCTTTTAATTTCATGGCTGCAGTCACCATCAGCAATAATTTTGGAGCCTCCAAAGAAATAAAGTCTGTCACTGTTTCCATTCTGTCCCCATCAATTTGTCATGAAGGGATGGGACCACATGCCATGATCTTAGTCATTTGAATATTGAGTTTTAAGCCTGCCTTTTTTACTCTCCTCTTTTACCTTCATCAAGAGGCTTGTTAGTTCCTCTTCACTTTCTGTGATTAGGATGATGTTATCTGCATATCTAAGTTTATTGATTTTTCTCCAGACAATATTGACTCCAGCTTATGCTTCATCCAACCTGGCATTTTGCATAATGTACTCTGTATAGAAGTTAAACAAGCATGGTGACAATACACCACCTTGATGTACTCCTTTCCCAATTTTGAACCAGTCCATTGTTCCATGTCCAGTTTTAACTGCTACTCTTGACCTGCATACAGGCTTCTCAGGATGCAGGTGTTGTGGTAGTCCCTTTTCATTTAGAATTTTCCAGTTCATGTGATCCACTCAATCAAAGGCTTTATAGTAGTCAGTTAAGCAATAGTAGGTGTTTTGCTGGAATTCCCTTGCTTTTTCTGTGATCCAATGATATGGGCAATTTGATCTCTGGTTCTTCTCCTTTGTCTAAATCCTGCTTGTATAAATGGAAGTTCTTGGTTCATGTATTGTTGAAGCCTTGCTTGAAGGTTTTTGAGCATCACCTTGCTAGCACGTGAAGTGAGTGCAGTTGTGTGACAGTTTAAGAATTCTTTCACATTGCCCTTCTTTGGGATTGGAATGAAAACTTTTCTAGTGCTGTGGCCACTGCTGAGTTTTACAAATGTGCTACTATAATTGAATGCAGCATTTCAACAGCATTAACTTTTAGAATTTGAAATAGCTCAGCTGGAATTCCATCATCTCCACTAACTTTATTTGTAGTAATGCTTCTTAAGGCCCACTGGACTTCACACTCTAGGATGTCTGGCTCTAGGTGAATGATCAGAAAGTTGTGGTTATCTGGGTCATTGAAACCTTTTTTGTATAGTTCTGTGCATTCTTGCCACCTGTTCTTAATATCTTCTGCCTCTTTTAGTTCCATACCGTTCTGTCCTTTATTGTGCCCATCTTTGCATGAAATGTTCCCTTGGTATCTCTAACTTTCTTGAAGAGGTCTCTAGTCTTTTCTATTGTTTTTTCTATTTCTTTGTATTGGGCACTTAAGTAGGCTTTCTTATGTCTCTTTGCTGTTCTTTGAAACTCTACATTTAGATGGGCCTATCTTTCCTTTTCTCCTTTGTCTTTCACTTGCCTCCTCAGACAACCATTTTGCCTTGCTGCATTTCTTTTTCTTGGGGATGATTTTGTTCACTGCCTCTTGTACAATGTTACAAATCTCCATCCATAGTTCTTCAGGCACTCTATCAGATCTAACCTCTTGAATTTGTCAGTCTTCCCTACTTTCTTCAATTTAAGCATAAATTTTGCAATAAGGAGTTTATGAGCTGAGCCATAATTAGCTTCCAGTCTCATTTTTGTTAACGATACAGAGCTTCTCCATTTTCAGCTGCAAAGAATATATTCAGTCTGATTTCAGTATTGACTATTTGGTGATATCCATGTGTAGAGTCGTCTGTTTGTTGTTGGAAGAGGGTGTTTGCTATGACAATACATTCTCTTGGCAAAATTCTGTTAGCCTTTGCCCTGTTTCATTTTGTACACCGAGGCCAAACTTGATTTTTACTCCAGGTCCTCTTGACTTTCATGTTTTGCTTTCCAGTCCCCTACAAGGAAAAGGACATCTTTTTTTGGTGTTAGTTTTAGAAGGTCTTGTAGGTCTTCATAGAACCATTCACCTGCATCTTCTTCAGCATTAGCGGTTGGGGCATGGACTTGGATTCCTGTGGTGCTGGATGGTTTGCCTTGCAAACAAATCACAATCATTTAATACTGCATTTTGGACTCTTGTTGACTATGAGGGCTACCCCATTTTTTCTAAGGAATTCTTCCCACAGTAGTAGATATAATGGTCATCTGAATTAAATATCTGTTTACCTCTTGTCTACATTACTTGCTTAGTGGTTTGAAACAACAGTCACAGAGTTTCAGCAGGGATGCTCCCTTGTAGAGGTTTTGTTCTTCTTGCTGCTGTTCAGTTGCTTAGTTGTGTCTGACTCTGCAACCCCTGGGTGGAATGCAGCACCCCAGGCTTTCTTGTCTTTCACTATCTTCCGGAGTTTGCTCAGATTCATGTCCTTTGACTCAAGGATTCCAGCCAGCCACCTTATCCTGTCACCCTCTTCTCCTCCTGCCCTCAATCATTACCAGCATCAGGGTCTTTACCAAAGAGTCAGCTCTTTCCATCAGGTGGCCAAAGTACTGGAGCTTCAGCATCAGTCCTTCCAATGAATATTCAGTGTTGATTTCCTTTAGGATTGACTGGCTGAATCTCCTTGCTGTCAAGGGACTCTCAAGAGTCTTCTCCAGCACCACAGTTCTAAAGGATCAATTCTTTGGTACTCAGCCTTCTTTATAACTACTGGAGAAACCATAACTTTGACTAGATGGATCTTTGTCAGCACAGTGATGTCTCTGTGTTTTAATATGCCATCTAGGTTTGTCATAGCTTTTCTTCCAAGGAGCAAGTATCTTTTAATTTCATGGCTGCAGACAACATCTGGAGTCATTTTGGAGCCCAAGAAAATAAAATCTGCCACTGTTTCTATTTTCTCCCCCATCTATTTGCCATGAAGTGATGGAAATGGATGCCATGATCTTGGTTTTTTGATGTTGAGTTTTAAGCCAGCTTTTTCACTCTCCTTTTTCACTTTCATCAAGAGGGTCCTTAGTTTCTCTTTACTTTCTGCCATAAGGGTGGTATCATCTATACATCTGAGGTTGTTAATATTTCTCTGGGTAATCTTGATTCTATCTTGTGCTTCATACAGCCTGGCATTTTGCATGAGATACTCTGCATATAGTTAAATAAGCAGGGTGACAATAAACTGCCTTGTCATACTCCATTCTTAAATTTGAACCAGTCTGTTGTTCTGTATCTGGTTCTAACTGTTGCTTCTTGACCTGCATACAGGTTTCTCAGGAGGCAGGTAAGGTGGTCTGATATTCCCATTTCTTTTAGAATTTTCCTGTTTGTTGTAATTCATAGTCAAATGCTTTAGCAGAGGTTTCAGAGGAGAATATTTCCTTGCCTTTCCTACCTTCCAAAAGCCGTCTGCAATCCTTGCCTTCTGAGTCTGTGATGTTGTCTGTCACCCATTGTGTGGGCCCACAAAATACCCTGTTCTTGGCACTGCCATCAGTCCTGCCTCAGCCATGGGAATCCAAGGAATTGGCCCATATGTCCCTCAGAAAGCCATCAGCACAGATCCATAGGCACAGATCTGCGTACCAGGTACTGGTAGTCACATAGTCACTCAACTGGACATGTCACGGGAGCTAAACATTCACCAGAGGCCCCAGCCTGGCCTCCCTGGACACATGGCCCCAGTGTCCACAGCTGCTAACTCCAGACCCACCTCACTTACAGGAACACCCACAGGAACATTAATCTTCTTGGATATCTCACAGGCACTGACCTTACAAAGGCACCAATGGCATAAATTCACCAACATCACAAAGTCACAAGACAGGGCTCAGATTCAGCCCTGCCTCCACGCTTGGGGCAACTGCTTTCTTGTTCCCAGTAGTTGCAGAGGTGGAGCCCTGCCCACGGTGAGCTTGCTGAGAAGGAGGCGGCTGTGGTGGGGCCCTGGCTCTTCCTTCACATGTGTGTGGTAACAATGGGGCTTCTGTGGTGGACCTGGGCTCCATTTTGCACACTCCTCCCAGTTTTGGTCTGGGCCACACCCTAGCCACTTCAGGCTGTCTGTGCAGCCAACCCCAGCTTTCTGCCATTTGACCACTGAAGCTGTTCAGCACCCAGCTCCCACAAACCAGTAGATACGCTCTTGCTGATAGATGGCTACTATGTAGCAATACTCAGTGGTTCCTCTCTCAGGAAGTGCTCCCAACACACCTACCCGACCCTGCAGCTCAGAAACAGATCAGGGGCTTCTACTCCCAAAGAGGAGGCCCTACTCAACATCCAGTGCAGATTATCAGCACACTCTGAGGACAGTCGAGGCAGTGAGTGCAGGGTAAAGCATGGAGGTGGTCGGAACCACATATGCTGGTATCTCTCTCCATTCTGCCTCCTGCAAGCTACTTGCTATACTCTCCTCTGAAGATCCCTGTCTGTCCCAGCTCATCTCGCCACAGATGAAGGAGGCTCCTTCATCTGTGAAGGCAAGGGAAGTGAATTAAAAGTTGCCCAGTCATGTCTGACTCTGCAACCCCGTGGACTGTAGCATGCCAGGCTCCTCCGACCATGGACTTCTCCAATCCAGAATACTGGACTGGGTAGCTGTTCCCTTCTCCAGGCAATCTTCTCAATCCAGGGACTGAACCCAGGTCTCCCACATTGAAGGGGGATTCTGTACCGTCTGAGCCACCAGGGAAGCCCAAGAATACTGGAGCGGGTAGACTATCCCATCTCCAGCAGATCTTTCCAACCCAGGAATCATACCAGAGTCTCCTGCATTGCAGGCAGATTCTTTACCAGCTGAGCTACCAGGGAACCTCTTCTCATTCACAGCTCCCTCCCAGGGGCACAGATCCCACCCTAGTTTTTTGTTGTCGTTGTTGTTTTTACTTTTATCCTACCCAGTTACATCGTGGTCTTTCTTGTGTTTTGGTTGTATGAAATCTTCTGCCAGAGTTGCATGGTTATTCTGAGAATTGTTCCATGTGTAAATGTAATTTTGATCTATCTGTTGATAGAGATGAGCTCCACATCCATCTTTTCTGCCATCTTGATCTCCTCTCACACATTTGAATATTAATAGCTTTGTCATCTGAAACCATGTGAAATGCTCTCATGAACAACACCAGTGTCCTCCTAATGAACAACCATATGATCTGGGATGTAAAACATTTTCTCTCTATTGATCCCTCTGCCTTTTTGGAATACTGTCTTCTGTTGATGTCCGTGACATTACAAATCCTGGTTTCCCATTTCTTGGCCCTTTTCAGTGCTCATTCACAACTCAACTATGTGTAGCTCTTTCCCAGGGTTTTTTATTTCTTTTCACATCTTGCTCTTCTCTCATGCAATATGTTCTCTCCCTGAGTTACTTGACCACCATTCCACTTATTGTTGTTGTCACAGTCGTATCTGACTCTTTGCAAGCCACGGACTGTAGCATGCCAGCCCTCCCTGTCCTTCACTATCTCTGGAGCTTGCTTAACTCATTTCCACTGAGTCAGTGATGCCATCCAATCATCTTGTCCTCTGTCATCCCCTTTTCCTCCTACCTTCAATTTTTTCAAGCATCAGGGTCTTTTCAAATCAATCAGCTCTTCACATCAGGTGGTCAAAATATTGGAGCTTCAACTTCAGTATCAGTCCTTCCAATGAATATTCAGGATTGATTTCCTGGATTGACTGTTTTGATCTCCTTGCAGTCCAAGGGACTCTCAAGAGTCTTCTCCAACATCACAGTTCAAAAGCATCAATTCTTCAGTGCTCAGCCTTCTTTATGGTCCAACTATCACAACCATACATGACTACTGGAAAAACCATAGTTTTGACTAGACAGACCTTTGTCAGCAAAGTAAAGTCTCTGCTTTTAATACACTGTCTAGGTTTGTCATAGCTTTCTTCCAAGGAGCAAGCATCTTTTTATTTCATGGCTGCAGTACCATCCACAGTGATTTTTGGAGTCTAAGAAAATAAAGTCTCTCACTGTTTCCATTGTTTCCCCATCAATTTGCCATGAAGTGATGGGACTGGATGCCATGATCTCAGTTTTTTTGAATTCTGAGATTAAGCTAGCCTTTTCACTCACCTCTTTCACCTTCATCAAGGGGCTCTATGGTTCCTCTTTGCTTTCTGCCATTAGGGTGGAGTCATCCGCATATCAGAGGTTATTGATATTTATGCTGGCAGTCTTGATTCCAGCTTGTGCTTCATCCAGCCCAGCATTTCACATGATGCACTCTACATAAACGTTAAATAAGCAGGGTGACAATATACAGCCTTGACGTACTCCTTTCCCAATTTTGAACCAGTCTGTTGTTCCATGTCCAGTTGTACCTGTTGCTTCTTGACCAGCATATAGATTTCTTAGGAGGCAGGTAAGGTGGTCTGGTATTCTCATCTCTTTCAGAATTTTCCACAGTTTATTGTGATCTACACAAAGACTTTAGCATTCTCAATAAAGCAGAAGTAGATGTTCTTCTAGAATTCTCTTGTTTTTTTCTATGATCTAATGGATGTTGGCAACTTGATCTCTGGTTCCTCTGCCTTTTCTAAATCCAGCTTGAAAATCTGGAAGTTCTCAGTTCATGTACTGTTGAAGTCTGCCTTGGGGAATTTTGAGCATTACTTTGCTAGCGTGTGAGATGAGTGCAATTGTGTGGTACTTTGAGCATTCTTTGGCATTGCCTTTCTTTGGGATTGGAATGAAAACTGACCTTTTCCAGTCCTGTGGCCACTGCTGAGTTTTCCAAATTTGCTGGCATACTGAGTGCAGCACTTTGACAGCATCATCTTTTAATATTGAAATAACTCAGCTGGAATTTCATCACCTCCATTAATTTTTTGGTGTGATGCTTCCTAAGGTCCACTTGACTTCACTCTCCAAGATGTGTGGTTCTAGGTGAGTGATCACAACATCATGGCTATTTGGGTCATTAATATCTTTTTTTTTTTTTTTTAATAATTCTTCTATGTATTCTTTCCAGCTGATCTTAATATCTTCTGCTTCTGTTAGGCCCATACCATTAGTGTCCTTTATTGTGCCCATCTTTGCATGAAATGTTCCCTAGGTATCTCTAATTTTCTTGAAGAGATCTCTAGTCTTTCCCATTCTATTGTTTTCCTCTATTTCTTTGCACTGTTCACTTAGGGAGGCTTTCTTATCTCTCCTTGCTTTCTTTGGAACTCTGCATTCAGATGGGTATATCTTTCCTTTTCACCTCTGCCTTTTCCTTCTCTTCTTCCTCAGACAACCATTTTGCCTTTCTTTTTCTTGGGGATGGTTTTGATCACGGCCTCCTATACAATGTTACAAACCTCCATCCACAGTTCTTCAGACAGTCTGTTTATTAGATCTAATCCCTTGAATCTATTTGTCACTTCCACTGTTTAAGCATAAGGGATTTGATTTAGGTCATACCTGAATGGCCTCGTAATTTTCTCTACTTTCTTCAATTTAAGTCTGAGTTTGATCTGAGCCACAGTCAGTTCCCAGTCTTGTTTTTGCTGACTATATACAGCTTCTCCATCTTTGGCTGCAAAGAATATAGTCAATATGATTTTGGTATTGGCCATCTGGTGATACCTATGTAGAGTTGTCTCTTCAGTTGTTGGAAGAGGGTATTTGCTATGATCAGTGAGTTCTCTTGACAAAGCTCTCTTAGGCTTTGCCTTGCTTCATTTTGTACTCCAAGGCTAAACTTGCCTGTTACTCTAGGTATCTGACTTCCTTACTTTTGCATTCCAGTCCCCTATGATGAAAAGGACATCTTTTTTTTAGGTCTAGGTCTTGCGGGTCTTCATAGAACCATTCAACTTCAGCTATCTCAACATTAGTGGTTGGGGCATAGACTTGATTATGGTACTGAATGGTTTGCGTTGGAAAGGAACAGAGATCATTCTGTCATTTTTGAGATTGTATTTTGGACTCTTTTCTTGACTATGAGGGCTGTTCCATTTCTTCTAAGGGATTCTTGCCTGTCAGTAGTAGATGTAATGGTCATCTGAACTAAATTTTCCCATTCTGGTCCATTTTAGTTCATTGATTCCTAAAATGTCGATATTCACTCTTGCTGTCACCATCTCCTGTTTGACTACTTCCCATTTACCTTGATTCATGGACCTGACATTCCAGGTTCCTGTGCAATATTGTTCTTTACCGCTTCAGACTTTACTTTCACCATCAGACACATCCACAATGGGGTGTTGTTTCTGCTTTGGCTCAGCCTCTTCATTCCTTCTGGAGCTCTCTCTCCACTCTTCTCCAGTAGCATATTGGGCAACTACCGACCTGGGGAGTTCATCTTTCAGTGTCATATCTTTTTGTCTTTCATACTGTTCATGGGGTTCTCAAGGCAAGAATGCTTAAGTAGTTTGCCATTCCCTTCTCCAGTGGACCACATTTTGTGAGAACTCTCCACCATGAGCCGTCTGTCACACACGGCATGACTCTTAGTTTCATTGAGTTATACAAGGTTGCAATCCATGTGATCAGTTTGCTTAGTTTTCTGTGACTGTGGTTTTCATTCTGTCTGCCCTCTGATAGATGAAGGTAAGAGGTTTGTGGAAGCTTCCTGGGGGGAGGGACTGGCTGTGAGTAAAACTGGGTCTTGGTCTGATGGGCAAAGCCATGCTTAGTAAATCTTTAATCCAATTTTCTGCTGATGGGTGGGGCTGTGTTCCCTCCCTGTAGTTTGACCCGAGGCCAAACTATGGTAGGGATAATGGCAGTAATGGACCTCCATCAAAAGGTCGTATGCCAGCACTGTGCAGCTCCCAGGACTGTTGTAGCCAGTGCCCCACACCCAGCAGCAGACCACTGTCAACCCACACCTCCACCAGAGACTCCTGGACATTCAGAGGCAAGTCTGGCTCAGTCTTTTGTGGGGTCACTGCTCCTTTCTCCTGAGTCCTGGTGCCCACAAGGTTTTGTTGTGGCCTCCAAGTCTGTTTCCCTGGAGGTTCTCAGTCCTATTGCTGGATCCCCAGGTTGGGAAATCTGTTGTGGGCCCTAGAGTTTTTGGAACACAGTGAGAACTTCTTTGGCATAATTGTTCTCTAGTTTGTAAGTCATCTACTTGGCAGTTTATAGTGGAGCTAATGGTGACCTCCTCCAAGAGGACTTAAGGCCACAAGCTGCACCTCCAGTTCTGCTGCAGCCGGAGGCCCTGTCCCCAAGGCAGGTCACCGCTGACCCATGCCTCATGCCTGTGCAGGAGACACTCAAAGGCAGATCTGGCTCAATCTCTTGTGGGGATCACTGCTCCTTTCCCTTGGTCCTTATGCACCAACATTTTGTTTGCGCCCTCTGAGCATCTTTGGTGGTCTGAGATTTGATTTAAAATGCAACTGCACCCCTCCTACTGTCCTGTTGGGGCTTCTCCTTTGCCCTTGGACACAGAGTATCTTTTTATGGTGGGATCCAACATACTCCTGCCAATGGTTTTTTAGCAACTAGTTGTGATTTTGGTGTTCTGGCAGAAGATGAGTGCACATTCTTCTACTCTGCCATCTTGAGAGCACTTCTTGTTGCATTCCACTATATTTATTTGAGGCAAGTTTATCAATGTGATATTGTTATTGTCTACTAAAAAAGATGCACAACTTGAGAGTTGCAAGTTTTATTTTGCAGCAAAATGAGGACTGCAGCCAGGGAGACAGCAAACATATAGCTCTGAGAGACTGCTCCCAAGAGGTAGTGGTGAGGTCGCTCAGTCATGTCCTACTCTGCGATCCCATGGACTGTAGTCTACCAGGCTTCTCTGTCCATGGGATTTTCCAGGCAAGAGTTCTGGAGTGGGGTGCCATTGCCTTCTCCAGGGCATCTTCCTGACCCAGGGATCGAACCCAGGTCTCCTGCATTGCACGCAGACGCTTTACCCTCTGAGCCACCAGGGAAGCCATGGAAGAGGTAGTGGGGGGAAGGTCAATATATAAGGATCTGGTGAAGGGGGAGTTCAATGCAACCAAGCACTTACTTTATATGAGGTTTTCTCCTAGGATCTGATGTCACCATGTATGGATTTAGTGCTGTTTCACATATGAGGAGAAACAAGGATTGGGATCATAAAATGTGTTCCTAAAAATATCCGACTATCTAAAGACCTGTCCCACCAGATTCCCAGGAGCACAGAGTGTCTCACTCCACTGTGAACTCCCTCAGGGGTTGTTGAAGGTCAACAGCTACAGCAGCACAGGGTTCAATCTCCACAGAGTTCAGTTCAGCTCAGTTACTCAGTCGTGTCCGACTCTTTGCGACCCCATGAATCGCAGCACGCCAGGCCTCCCTGTCCATCACCAACTCCCGGAGTTCACTCACACTCACCTCCATCGAGTCAGTGATGCCATCCAGCCATCTTATCCTCTGTCGTCCCCTTCTCCTCCTGCCCCCATTCCTTCCCAGCATCAGAGTCTTTTCCAAGGAGTCAACTCTTCGCATGAGGTGGCCAAAGTACTGGAGTTTCAGCTTTAGCATCATTCCTTCCAAAGAAATCCTAGGGTTGATCTCCTTCAGAATGGATTGGTTGGATCTCCTTGCAGTCCAAGGGACTCTCAAGAGTCTTCTCCATCACCACAGTTCAAAAGCATCAATTCTTCAGCGCTCAGCCTTCTTCACAGTCCAACTCTCACATCCATACATTACCACAGGAAAAACCATAGCCTTGACTAGATGGACCTTAGTCAGCAAAGTGATGTCTCTGCTTTTCAATATGCTATCTAGGTTGGTCATAACTTTCCTTCCAAGGAGTAAGCGTCTTTTAATTTCATGGCTGCAGTCACCATCTGCAGTGATTTTGGAGCCCCCCCTAAATAAAGTCTGACACTGTTCCCACTGTTTCCCCGTCTATTTCCCATGAAGTGATGGGACTAGATGCCATAATCTTTGTTTTCTGAATGTTGAGCTTTAAGCCAACTTTTTCACTCTCCACTTTCACTTTCATCAAGAGGCTTTTTAGTTCCTCTTCACTTTCTGCCATAAGGGTGGTGTCATCTGCATATCTGAGGTGATTGATATTTCTCCCAGCAATCTTGATTCCAGCTTGTGTTTCTTCCAGTCCAGCGTTTCTCATGATGTACTCTGCATATAAGTTAAATAAGCAGGGTGACAGTATACAGTCTTGACGTATTCCTTTTCCTATTTGAAACCAGTTTGTTGTTCCATGTCCAGTTCTAACTGTTGCTTCCTGACCTGCATACAGATTTTTCAAGAGGCAGATCAGGTGGTCTGGTATTCTCCTCTCTTACAGAATTTTCCACAGTTTATTGTGATCCACACAGTCAAAGGCTTTGGCATAGTTGATAAAGCAGAAATAGATGTTTTTCTGGAACTCTCTTGCTTTTCCCATGATCCAGCGGATGTTGGCCATTTGACCTCTGGTTCCTCTGCCATTTCTAAAACCAGCTTGAACATCTGGAAGTTCACGGTTCATGTATTGCTGAAGCCTGGCTTGGAGAATTTTGAGCATTACTTTACTAGCATGTGAGATGAGTGCAATTGTGCAGTAGTTTGAGCATCTTTGGCATTGCCTTTCTTTGGGACTGGAATGAAAATTGACCTTTTCCTGTCCTGTGGCCACTGCTGAGTTTTCCAAATTTGCTGGCATATTGAGTGCAGCTTTCACAGCATCATCTTTCAGGATTTGAAATAGCTCAATGGGAATTCCATCACCTCCACTAGCTTTGTTCATAGTGATGCTTTCTAAGGCCCACTTGACTTCATATTCCAGGATATCTGGCTCTAGATGAGTGATCACACCATCGTGATTATCTTGGTCGTGAAGATCTTTTTTGTATAGTTCTGTGTATTCTTGCCACCTCTTCTTAATATCTTCTGCTTCTGTTAGGTTCATACCATTTCTTTCCTTTATCGAGCCCATCTTTGCATGAAATGTTCCCTTGGTATCTCTCATTTTCTTGAAGACATCTCTAGTCTTTCCCATTCTGTTCTTTTCCTCTATTTCTTTGCATTGAT
>NW_024070185.1:49572-137309 GCF_014754425.2 Oryx dammah
GACAGAACCTGAGGATTCCTCTCCAGTGCTGACATGGATCTTGGGGTCCTTCTGGGGTCTCCACAGGGGAGTCAGTCCTCGTCTCGTGTGGGGACATGCACGTCCGCTTTCCTCACGAGCTGGAGCAGCCATGGCAGGTTTCCGGGCGCCTTGATACAGGGATCTGTGGCATTCTTTGGAGGCTTTCCCACGAGGCTTTCCGACAGGGCTGTCACACGTGCCACTGTGGTGTGAGTCGATCCTCGGCGTGCATGTTGAGGAAGTGCAAGAAAATCAGGTTCTTCTGGAGTGGACTGAGACATTTTCTGCACATTGTGAATGGTGCACGACCCCTGGAGTTCCTCTCGACTATCCTGTGGAGAGCGCCGCCTCTGAGATGCGACATCAAAGCCGGGAATCCTTTCCCGACGAAGCAGGGAAAGGAACCCTCATCTAGAGCTTTGCGGAGGAAACGGGGCTCCTCTTGATGTGGGCGGGACCCTCGGTGTTCCTCTCGAGTGGAGGCGGGTATGTCGGGGAACTTCTTGAGTGGCAACAGGGGTGTGAAGGACCCTTTCGAAGTTCAAGAGGGAAGGGGTGATTTGCCTCGAGACGCCTCAGCGGAAAAGGGCCTCATCTCGCCTGGAGGGGAGAACCTCCTGGATTTTCTCGAGTTTACGGGACCTTCTCGAGTTACGACGGGGACCTCCTGGACCCTCCCTTGTGGCCTCAGGACAGGCCAGTCTCCATGCGAGGTGTGAGGGTCCTGTCGGGATTCCTCTGCAGTCGGTGCTGGGGTCTAAGAACTCGTGTGGAGTCTATGCCGGAACCTGAGGATTCCTCTCCAGTGCTGACATGGATGTTGGTGTCCTTCTGGGGCTCCACAGGGGAGTAAGTCCTCGTCTCGAGTGGGGACATGCACGTCCGCTTTCTTCACGAGCTGGAGCAGCCGTGGCAGGCTTCCCGGAGCCTTGATACAGGGATCTGTGGCATTCCTTGGAGGCTTTCCCACGAGGCTTTTTGACAGGGCTGTCACACGTGCCACTGTGGTGTGAGTCGATCCTCGGCGTGCATGTCGAGGAAGTGCAGGGAAATCAGGTTTTTCTGGAGTGGACTGAGATATATTGTTCACGTTGGAAATGGTTGCACGACTCCTAGAGATACTCTCGAATTTCCTGTGGAGAGCGCCTCCTCTGAGATGTGACAGGAAAGCCGGGAATCCTTTCCGACGAAGCATGGTAACGAACCCTCATCTTGAGCTATGAGGAGGAAACACGGTTGCTCTTGATGTGGGCAGGACCCTCGGTGTTCCTCACGAGTGGAGGCGGGTATGTCTGGGAACTTCTTGAGATGCAGGAAGGGTGTGAAGGACCCTTTCGAAGTTCAAGAGGGAATGGGTGATTTGCCTCGAGACGCCTCAGCGGAAAAGGAGCTCATCTCGCCTGGAGGGGAGAACCTCCTAGATTTTTTGAGGTGCGGCGTGACCTTCTCGAGTTACGACGGGACCTTCTCGAGTTACAACGGGGACCTCTGGTACCCTACCTTGTTGCCTCAGGAAAGGCCAGTCTCCATGCGAGTTGCGAAGGGCCTGTCGGGATTCCTCTGCAGTCGGTGCCGGGGCCTAAGACCTCGTGTGGAGTCTAGGACAGAACCTGAGGTTTCCTCTCCGGTGCTGACATGGATCTTTGGGTACTTCTGTAGGCGCCACAGGGGAGTCAGTCCTCGTCTCGAGTGGGGACATGCACGTCCACTTTCCTCACGAGCTGGAGCAGCTTGGGAGGCTTCACGTTGAATTGATACAGGGATCTGTGGCATTCCATGGAGGCTATCACACGAGGTTTTCCGACAGGGCTGTCACTCGTGCCACTGTGGTGTGAGTCCATCCTCGGCGTGTGAGTCGAGGCAGTGCACGAAATCAGGTTCTTCTGGAGTGGACTGAGACATTTTGTTCAAGTTGGGAATGGTGCACGAATCCTGGAGATCCTCTCGAAATTCATGTGGAGAACGCCTCCTCCGAGATGTGACAGGAAAGCTGGGAATCCTTTGCTACGAAACAGGGAAAGGAACCCTAATCTCGAGCTATTAGGCGGAAACGGGGCTCCCTTGATGTGGGCGGGACCCTCGGTATTCCGCTCGAGTGGAGGCGGGCATGTCGGGGAACTTCTTGAGTTGCAGCAAGGGTGTGCTGGACCCTTTCGAAATTCAAGAGGGAAGATCTGATTTGACTCGAGACGCCTCAGCGGAAAAGGGCCTTATCTCGCCTGGAGGGGAGAACCTCCTGAATTTTCTCGAGTTGCGGCGGGACCTTCTCGAGTTACGACGGGGACCTCTGGGACCCTCCCTTGTGGCCTCAGGAAAGACCAGTCTCCATGCGAGTTGCAAGGGGCCTGTCGGGATTCCTCTACAGTCGGAGCCGAGGCCTAAGACCTCGTGTGAAGTCTATGACGGAATCTGAGGTTTGCTCTCCAGTGTCGACAAGGATCTTAGGGTAATTCTGGAGGCTTCCAAGGGGATTTAGTCCTCGTTTTGAGTGGGGACATCCACGACTGCTTTCCTCAAGAGGTGGAGCAGCTGTGGCAGGCTTCCCGTCACCTTGATACAGGGATCTTTGGTATTCTTTGGAGGCTTTCCCACGAGGTTTTCAGACAGGGCTGTCACACGTGCCACTGTGGTGTGAGTCGATCCTCGGCGTGCATGTCGAGGAAGTCAGGCAAATCAGGATCTTCTCGAGTGGACTGAGACTTTTTGTGCACATTGTTAATGGTGGAACGACCCCTGGAGATCCTGTGATGTTACCTGTGGAGAGCGCCTCCTCCCAGATGCGACAGGAGAGCCGTGAATCCTTTCCCGACGAAGCAGGGAAAGGAACCCTCATCTCGAGCTATGAGGTGGAAACGGGGCTCCTCTTCATGTGGGCGGGACCCTCGGTGTTCCTCTCGAGTGGAGGCGGGTATGTCGGGGAACTTCTTGAGTTGCAGCAAGGGTGTGAAGGACCCTTTCGACGTTCAAGAGGGAAGGGGTGATTTGTCTCAAGACGCCTCAGTGGAAACGGGCCTCATCTCGCCTGGAGGGGAGAACCTCCTGGATTTTCTCGAGGTGCTCCGGGACCTTCTCGAGTTACGACGGGAACCTCTCAGACCCTGCCTTCTGGCCTCAGGAAAGGCCAGTCTCCATGGGAGTTTAGAAGGGCCTGTCGGGATCCCTCTGCAGTCGGTGCCCGGGCCTAAGAGCTCGTGTGGAGTCTATGAGGCAACCTGAGGATTCCTCTCCAGTGCTGACATGGATCTTGGGGTACTTCTGGAAGCCCCACGGGGGAGTCAGTCCTCGTCTCGAATCGGGACTTGCAAGTCAGCTTTGTCCCGAGCTGGAGCAGCCGTGGCAGGCTTCCCGTCGCCCGGATAAAGGGATCTGTGGCATACAATGGAGGCTTTCCCTCGAACCTTTCCCACAGTGCTGTCGCACGTGCCACTGTGGGGTTAGTCGAACCTCGGTGAGCAAGTCGAGGCCGTGCAGGGAATTCAGGGTCTTCTGGAGTGGACTGAGACATTTTGTGCACATTGGAAATTGTGGCACGACTCCTGGAGTTCCTCTCGACTTTCCTTGGAGAACGCCTTTTCCGAGTGGGACAGGAAAGCCGGGAAGCAGGGAAGGGAACCCTCACCTCGAGCTATGAGGCGGAAACGGGGCTCCTCTTTATGTGGGCGGGAACTTCGGTGTTCCTCTTGAGTGGAGGCGGGTATGTCGGGGAACTTCTTGAGTTGCAGCAAGGGTGTGAAGGACCCTTTCGACGTTCAAGAGGGAAGGGGTAATTTGCCTTGAGAGGCCTCAGCGGAAAAGGGCCTTATCTCGCCTGGAGGGGAGAACCTCTTGGATTTTGTTGAGTTGCCGCGGGACTTTCTCGAGTTTCGACGGGGACCTCTGAGACCCTCCCTTGTGGCCTCAGGAAAGACCAGTCTCCATGCGAGTTGCAAGGGGCATGTCGGGATTCCTCTGCAGTCGATGCCGGCGCCTAAGACGTCATGTGTAGTCTATGACGGAACCGGATGATTACTCTCCGGTGCTGACGTGGAACTTGGGGTAATTCTGGAGGCTCCACAGGGGAGTCAGTCCTCGTCGCGAGTGGGGACATGCAAGAACACTCTCCTCACGAGCTGGAACAGCCGTGGCAGGCATCCCGTCGCCTTGATACAGGGATCTGTGGCATTCCATGGAGGCTTTCCCACGAGGTTTCCCCACAGAGTTGTCACATATGCGACTGTGGTGTGACTCGATCCTCGGCGTGCAAGTCGAGGCAGTGCACGGAAATCACGTTCTCTTGGAGTGGACTGAGACATTTTGTGCACATTGGAAATGGTGGCACGATCCCTGGAGTTCCTCTCGACTTTCCTGTGGAGAGCGCCTTTTCTGGGTTCGACAGGAAAGCCGGGAATCCTTTCCCGACGAAACAGGGAAAGGAACCCTCATCTTGAGCTATGAGGCGGAAACGGGGCTCCTCTTGATGTGGGCGGGACCCTCGGTGTTCCTCTCGAGTGGAGGCGGGTATGTCGGGGAACTTCTTGAGTTGCAGCAAGTTTGTGAAGGACCCTTTCAAAGTTCAAGAGGGAAGGTGTGATTAGCCTCGAGACGCCTCAGTGGAAAAGGGCCTCATCTCGCCTGGAGGGGAGAACCTCCTAGATTTTCTCGAGTTGGGCGATACCTTCTCGAGTTACGACGGGGACCTCTGGGACCTTCCCTTGTGGCCTCAGAAAAGGCCAGTCTCCTGCGAGTTGCGTGGTGCCTGTTGGGATTCCTCTGCAGTCGATGCCGGGGCCTAAGACCTCGTGTGGAGTATATGACGTCACCTGAGGATTCCTCTTCAGGGCTGACATGGATCTTGGGGTACTTCTGGAGGCTCCACAAGGGAGTCAGTCCTCACCTCGAGTGGGGACATGCAAGTCCGTTTTTCTCCCTAGGTGGAGCAGCCCTGGCAGGCTTCCCGTCACCTTGATACAGGGATCTGTGGCATTCTTTGGAGTCTTTCCCACGAGACTTTCCGACAGGGCTGTCACACGTGCCACTGTGGCGTGTTCGATCCTCGACGTGCATGTCGAGGAACTGCACGGAAATTACGTTCTTCTGGAGTGGACTGAGACATTTGGGGGACTTTGGGAATCGTGGCACGACCCCTGGAGTTCCTCTCGACTTTCCTGTGGAGAGCTCCTCCTATTGACATGCGACGGAACCGCCAGGAAACCTTTCTCAACGAAGCTGCTAAAGGAACTCTCCTCTCAAGCTACCAGGCGGAAACGGGGCTCCTCCTGTTCGCTTGACCCTCGGTGTTTCCCTCTAGTGTAAATGGGTATGTCAGGGAACTTCTTGAGTTGCAGCAAGGGTGTGAAGCAACCTTTCGTAGTTCAAGAGGGAAAGTGTGACTTGCCTCGAGACTCCTCAGCGGAAAATCACCTCCTTTGCCTGGATGGGGAACCTCTTGGATTTTCTCGATTTGCGGCAGGTCCCTCTACAGTTTTGATGGGAACCTCAAGGACCCACTGTTGTGTTTTAGAGGCCAGCGTGAGGAACTCCGCCCATGGCAAAGGTCATGAGGAAGGAGGCTTGGCATATGCAAAGGCGTGATCAAGCCTCAGGAGACCCCCTGTTCCCGAGCATCTACCCCAAAACCAGAGTCTGTTTTATGCTCTCACCTATGCCTCTGACTTTACAGGGGGCTCTCCCCCATAACCATTTTTCTCGGAGAAGGAGTAAATGTGCAGCTCCAAGGCAATAAGAATTCTTGGGCGTGACAATAGTGTTTCAGCTTACAAACTCCTCTGAAGGTTATCTAGCCCACTGGTAGAGGTTTGTTTGGCCACATGTGATTGTTTACAGCCTCCCAATCTGAGAGGCACGAGATGTTTTAGACTTACTAAAGGCAAATTCTTTTGGGGAGTTGGAAATTATTAGTATAGTGTGTTGGTTAGGAATTATATTGGTGAAGGGTTTTTCATTTGTTGTGTCAATAATTGCTGCTAATTCCATGCTCTGGGTGGGACAATGATGTCTCAGGTCAAACCTCTCTGCTGACAGACTAGCTTGTGTGACAGGATTATCCATACTCCTGCCACTATGCACATGATTGTTTACTACCTCTCAACCATAAACAGCACAGAGTTTTGGAGTATTTTGAGGGTCTTAATTAGCATAGGGCTTTTTCTTATCATTGAGTCAATGATTGCCACCAGGCCTCCATATCCTTAGGCACCTGGGAATATATTAATCAATGTATTTGGAATATAGAAAATGACATATAGTAGTTTTTGATGTTAGCAATACTAGACTTTCTGAGTTAATGGATTTTCTCTTTCGTAATAGATCACTGTGCTTTGTTATAAATCACTGAGTCCTTGTTATGCAAAAATGTAACTTTATCGCTATCTTAAGACCAAATAGATCTTAAAGGGGAGAATTGATGAAAGGATTTTCATTTGTTGGGCTGATGTTTGCTGCTAAATCTCCATATATCCTGCCCTTATAATGAATATAACTAACATATAGGAGAAATAAGTATTAACCTTTAAGCATATAGGAGAGATAGCTATTAACCATTAAGATTAATCCTGTTAAATTTGGGTTAAATAAAAAAAAATTTGGGTTAAATAAATTCCTTTCTTGATTGTAACTACTACACCCTCACCCTATAGGAGTGCAACTTTATCTGGAGGGTGGTTCCAGGTTTAAGAAAAAAACACCCTTGGAGGAAATAAGGTTTTTGGTTATCAGAAAGAAAGGATCATAGAATGTCAGCAGGTCTCACTCATGGCCAGAAGATGATATAATTTCCCTAAGACCCCCGCGTGACTCTGTATTCATCCCTATGTGTAACAAAATGTATATAAGCAAACCCAAAAATAAACAAATCGGATCAGTTTCTGGAAAGACTGATTCCACCATGTCGCTTCTTTCTTGCTCCCATTTCTCTGGCTGAATTCACATAAGGATCCAGCCTCCTTTTCTCCACTAAACTATCTCTTACTACACTATCGTTTCTAATCTCTCTATATCTGTAATTAAATATGTATTTTTCCAAAGACGCCGACGTCATCACCACCTTCGAATTCCCTGGATCAACCGGGGCTGGACCCCGGCACTTGTGGCCTCAGGAAAGGCCAGTCTCCACGCGTGTTGCAAGGGGCCTCTCGGGATTCCTCTCCAGTCGCTGCCGGGGCCTAAGACTTCCTGTGGAGTCAAGGCCAGAACCTGAGGATTACTCTCCTGTGCGGACATGGATGTTGGGGTACTTCTGGAGGCTCCAAAGGGGAGCAAGTCCTCGTCTCGAGTGGGGACATGCACGTCCGCTTTCCTCCGGAGCTGTTGCAGCAGTGTAAGGCATCCCATCACGTTGATACAAGGATCTGTGGCTTTCCTAGAGGCTATCAAACTAGGCTTTCCCACAGGGCTGTCACATATGCCACAGTGGTATGAGTCGATACTCGGTGTGAAAGTCGAGGCAGTGTAGATAAATCAGTTTCCTCTGGAGTGGACTGAAACATTTGGGGGACTTAGGGAACGGTGGCTAGACCCTGGGAGTTCCTCTAGACTTTCAAGTGGAGACCGCCTCCTCTTGAGATGCAACAGGAACGCCGGGAATCCTTTCCCGACGCAGCAGGGAAAGGAAACCTCATCTTGAGCTACGAGGCGGAAATGGGGCTCCTCTTGATGTGGCCAGCCCCTCGGTGTTCCTCTCGAGTGGAGACGGGTATGTCGGGGAACTTCTTGAGTTGCAGCAATGGTGTGAAGGACCCTTTCGAAATTCAAGAGGGAAGGTATGATTTGCCTCGAGGCGGCTCAGCGGAGAACTGCCTCTTCTCGCCTGGAGGGGAGAACCTCCTGGATTTTCTAGACTTGAGGCACGTCCCTCTCAAGTTACGATGGGGACCTCAGGGACCCGCTGCTGTGGCCTCAGGTTAGGCCAGTCGCCATGCGAGTGGCGAGTGGCCGCTCGGGATTCCTCTGCAGTCGGTGCTGGGGCCTAAGTCCTCATGTGGAGTCGAGGCTGGAACCTGATGATTCCTCTCCTGTGCTTTCGTGGATGTTGGTGTACATCTGGAGGCTCCACGGGGGCGTCAGTCTGCTTCTCGAGTGGTGACATGACGTCCGCTTTCCTCCCGAGCTGGAGCAGCTGTGGCAGGCTTCCCGTCGCATTGATACAGGCATCTGTGGCTTTCCATTGAGGTTTTCCCACGAGGCTTTCCCACAAACCTGTCACACGGGCCACCGTGGTGTGAGTCGATACTCGGCGTGAAAGTCGAGACAGTGCAGGGAAATCAGGTTCCTCTGGAGTGGACTGAGACATTTGGGGGACTTTGGGAATGGTGGCACGACCCGTGGAATTCCTCTCGACTTTCCTGTGGAGAGCGCCTCCTCTTGAGATGCAACGGGAATGCCGGTAAACCTTTCCCGAAGAAGCAGGGAAAGTAACCCTCATCTCGAGCTACGAGGCAGAAACAGGGCTCCTCTTGATGTTGTTGTTCTGCTCGGTTCTCCTCTCAAGTGGAGACGGGTATGTCGGGGAACTTGTTGAATTACAGGAACGGTTTGAAGGATCCTTTCAAATTCAAGAAGAAAGGGGTGTTTTGCCTTGAGACACCTCAGCGGAAAATAGCCTCATCTCGCCTGGAGGGGAGAACTGGCAGGATTTCCTCCAGTTGTGGCAGGTCTCTCTCGAGTTACGACTGGGATGTCAGGGACACGGTTTTGTGGCCTCAAGAAATGCCAGGCTCTATGCGACTTGAGAGGGGCCTCTCCGGATTCCTTTCCAGTCGGTGGCCGGGCATAAGACCTCGTGTGGAGTTGAGGCCGGAATGAGATGATTCCTCTCCAGTGCTGACATGGATTTTGTGGTACTTCTGGAGTTTCCACAGGGGAGTAATTCCTTGTCTCGAGTGGGGACATGCACGTCCGCTTTCCTCCCGAGCTGGAGCACCAGTGGCAGGCTTCCCATCGCCTTGATACAGGGATCTGTGGCTTTCCTTGAGGCTTTCCCACGAGGCTTTCCCACAGGGCTGTCACACGTGCCACTCGTCATCAAAGTCGAGGCAGTGCAGGGAAATCAGGTTCCTCTGGAGTGGACTGAGACATTTAGTGGGCTTTTGGAATGGTGGCACGTCCCCTTGAATTCCTCTCCACTTTCCTATAGAGAGCGCCTCCTCTTGAGATGCGACGGGAACACCGAGATTCCTTTCCCGATGAAGCAGGGAAAGGAACCCTCATCTCCAGCTACAAGGTGGAAACGGGGCTCCTCTTGATGTGGGCGGGACCTTCGGTGTTCCTCTCGAGTGGAGACGGGTATGTCGGGGAACTTCTTGAGTTGCAGCAAGGGTGTGAAGGACCCTTTCAAAGTTCAAGAAAGAAGGTGTAATTTGCCTCAGCACACCTCAGGGGAAAAGGGCCTCATCTCGCCTGGAGTGGAGAACCTCCTGGATTTTCTCGAGTTGTGGCAGTTTCTTCTTGAGTTACGACAGGGACCTAAGGGGACCGCTCTTGTGGCCTCAGGAAAGGTCAGTCTCCATGTGAGTTGTGAGGGGCCTCTAGGGATTCCTCTCCAGTCGGTTCTGGGGCCTAAGACCTCGTGTGGAGTCGAGGCCAGAACCTGAGGATTCCTCTCCAGTGCTGATAAGGAATTTGGGGTACTTCTGAAGTCTCCACAGAAGCGTCAGTCCTCGTCTTGAGTGGGAATATGCACATCCGCTTTCCTCCCGAAATGTAGCTGCAGTGTCAGGCTTCCCGTCGCGTTGATGCAGGGATCTGTGGCATTCCCTTGAGGCTTTCCCACAGGGCTGTCACACGTGCCACCGTGGTGTGAGTTGATACTCGGCGTGAAAGTCGAACTACAGGGAAATCAAGGTCCTCTGCAGTGGACTGAGACATTTGGGGGACTTTTGCTATGGTGGCACAACCCCTGGAGTTCCTCTCGACTTTCCTGGGGAGAGTGCCTCCTCTTGACATGCGACAGGAACGCCGGGAATCCGTTCCCGACCATGCAGGGAAAGGAACCCTCATCTCGAGCTACGAGGCAGAAACTGGGCCCCTCTTGATGTTGGCAGGACTCTCGGTGTTCCTCTCGAGTGGAGACGGGTATGTCGGGGAAATTCTTGAGTTGCACCAAGGGTGTGAAAGACCCTTTCGAACTTTAAGAGGAAAGGTTTGATTTGCCTCGAAATGCCTCATTGGAAAAGGGCCTCAACTCGCCTGGAGGGGAGAAACTCCTGGATTTTATGGAGTTGCAGGAGGGTCTCTCTCGAGTTACGACGGGGACCTCAGGGACCAGCTCTTGTGGCCTCAGGAAAGGCCAGTCTCCGTGTGAGTTGTGAGCGTCCTCTGGGGATTTTGCTCATCTATGCCAGGGCCTAAGACTTCGTTTGGAGTCGAGGCCGAAACCTGAGGATTCCTCTCCAGTGCTGATATGATCTTGGGGTACTTCTGGAGTCTCCACAGTGCAGTCAGTTCGCGTCTTGAGTGGTGACATGCACGTCCCCTTTCCTCCCGAGCTGCAGCAGCAGTGTCAGGCTTCCCGTCACGTTGATACAGGGTTCTGTGGCTTTCCCTCAAGGCTTTCCCAAGAGGCTTTCCCAAATGGCTGACACACGTGCCACCGTGGTGAGAGTCGATACTCGAGTGAAAGTCGAAGCAGTGCAGGGAAATCAGGTTCCTCTGGAGTGGACTGAGACATTTGTGGGACTTTTGAAATGGTGGGACGACCACTGGAGTTTCCTCTTGACTTTTCTGTGGAGAGCGCCTCCTCTTGAGATGCGACGGGATCGCTGGGGATTCTTTCCCGACGAAGCAGAGAAAGGAACCCTCATCTCGACCTACGAGGTGGAAACGGGGCTCCTCCTGATGTTGGCGGGACCCTCGGTGATCCTCTCGAGTGGAGAATGGTATGTCGGGGAACTTCTTGATTTGCAGCAAAGGTGTGAAAAATCCTTTCGAAGTTCAAGAGGGAAGGTGTGATTTGCCTAGGGACGTGTCAGTGGAAAGGACCTCCTCTCGCCTGGAGCAGAGAATCTCCTGAATTTTTTCGAGTTGCAGCGGGTCCCTCTCGAGTTATGACGGAGACATCAATTACCCACTCTTGTGGCCTCAGGAAAGGCCAGTCTCCATGCGAGTTGCGAGGGGCCTCTCAGGATTCCTCTCCAGTCGGTGCCAGGGCCTAAGACCTCGTGTGGAGTTGATGCCGGATCGTGAGGATTCCTCTCCAGTGCTGACATGGATTTGGGGTACTTCTGGAGGTTCCTCAGGGGAGTCAGTCCTCGGCTCGAGTGGGGACATGCACGTCCGCTTCCCTCCTGAGCTTAAACAGCAGTGGCAGGCTTCCCGTCGTGTTGACACAGGGATCTGTGGCTTTCCCTCAAGGCTTTCCCCTGAGGCTTTCCCACAGGGCTGTCACACGTGGCACGGTGGTGTGAGTCAATATTCGGCATGAAAGTCGAGGCAGTGCAGGGAAAATAGGTTTCTCTGGAGTGGACTGAGACATTTGGGGGACTTTGGGAATGGTGGCACGACCCGTGGAGTTCCTCTCGACTTTCCTGTGGAGAGTGCCTCCTCTTGAGATGGGACCTGAACACCAGGAATCCTTTCCCGACGAAGCAGGGAAAGGAACCCTCATCTCGAACTACAAGGCAGAAACGGGGCTCCTCTTGATGTTGGCGGGACCCTAGGTGCTCCACTCGAGTGGAGACGGATATGTCGGGGAACTTCTTGAGTTGCAGCAAGGGTGTGAAGTACCCTTTCGAAGTTCAAGAGGGAAGGTGTGATTTTCCTCGAGATGGCTCAGCGGAAAAGGTTCTCCTCTCACTTGGAGGGGAGAACCTCCTGGATTTTCTAGAGTTGTGGCAGGTCCCTCTCGAGATAGGATGGGGACCTCAGGGACCCGCTCTTGTGGCCTCAGGAAAGGCCAGTCTCCATGTGACGTGGGAGGGGCCTCTCGGGATTCCTCTCCAGTCGGTGCCGGGTCCTAAGTCCTCATCTGGAGACGAGGGCAGAAACTGAGGTTTCCTCTCCATTGCTGACTTGAAACGTGGGGTTCCTCTGGTGTCTCCACAGGGGAGTCAGGCCTCAACTCGAGTGGAGACATGCACGTCTGCTTTCCTCCCGAGCTGTAGCAGCAGTGTCAGGCTTCCTGACGAGTTGACACAAGGATCTGTGGATTTCACTCGATGCTTTCCCACAGGGCTGTCACACGTGCCACCGTGCTGTGAGTCGATACTCAGGGTGACAGTTGAGACGGTGCAGGGAAATTAGTTTCCTCTGTAGTGGACTTCAGTTTTGGCGGGACACTCGTGTTCCTGTCGAGTGGAGACGGATATGTTGGGGATCTTCTTGAGTTGCCTCAAGGGTGTCAAGGACACTTTCGAGGCTCAAGAGGGAAGGTGGGATATCCCTTGAGATGCCACAGTGGAAAAGGACCTCATCTCGCGCTGAGGGGAGAATCTCCTGGTTTTTCTCGAGTTTTGGCAGGAAACTTGGGGTTCCTCTTGAGTTAAGACGGGGACCTCAGGTACCAGTTCGTGTGACATCAGTAAAGTCCAGTCTCCATGCGACTTGCGAGGGGCCTCTCGGGATTCCTCTTCAGTCGCGGCTGGGGCCAAGATCCTCATCTGGAGTTGAGGCTGGAAGCTCAGGTTTCCTCTCTAGTGCCGACATGGATCTCGGGTTTCCTCTGGAGATTCCACATGGGAGTCAGGCCTCGTCTCGTGTGGAGACAGCAAGTCCGCTCTCCTCTCGAGCTGGAAAAGCAGTGTCAGGCGTCCTATCGTGTTGACATAGAGATTGGTGCCTTTCTCTTGAGGTGCCACAGGGCTGTCACACCTGCTATCGTGTTTTGAGTTGGTCCTCAGGGTGACGGTCTAGTTATTTGCAGAGGAGTCCAGTGTATCTGGAGTATATTCAGACATCGGGGTATTTTGAAATGGTGGCACGACACCTGGAGTCCCTATCGAGTGTCAAGTTGAGGCCGCATCCTCTTGAGGTGCGATGGGAACGCCGGGATTCCTGTCACGACGAAGAAGGGAAACGGACCCTCCTCTCGTGATGAGGAGGGAAAACCAGGGCTCTTCTTGAGTTGTGGCGGGACCCTCGGTATTCCTCTGGAGTGGAGACGTGTATGTCTGGGAACTTCTTCAATTTCCTCAAAGCTGTCAATGTCCCTTTCGAGGCTCAAGAAGGAAGGTGGGATTTCTCTCGAGAAGCCGCAGCAGAAAAGGGCCTCATCTCGCGTTGAGGGGAGAATCTCCTGGTTTTCCTTGAGTTGCAGCAGCAAACATGTGGTTCCCCTTGAGGTACGATGGCGACCCCAGGGACTCGCTAGTAGGGCCTCAGGAAAGTACAGTCTCCATATGAGCTGAGAGGGGCCTCTCCAGATTCCTCTGTAGTCGCTGCCGGGGCCGAGGTCCTCGTCTGGAGGAGGCCAGATCCTCAGCCTTCCTCTCCACTGCTGACATGGATCTCGGGGTTCTTCTGGCATTTCCACAGGGGAGTCAGGACTTGTCTCATGTATAGACATGCAAGTCCACTCTCCTCTCAGGCTGAAAAACCAGTGTCAGGCTTCCTGTCATGTTGACATGAGGATCGGTGGCTTTCTCTCATGGTGCCACAGGGCCGTCACACATGCCATCATGTTTTGAGTCGATCCTGGGGGTGACCCTCGAGTCAGTGCATGGGAGTCAGGTGTATCTGTAGTGCATTGAGACATAGGGGTCTTTTGACATGGTGGCACGACCCCTGGAGTTGCTCTAGAGTGTCAAGTTGAGACTGCCTCCTCTTGAGGTGTGATGGGAATGCTGGGATTCCTTTCCCAATGAAGCAGGGAAATCGACCCTCCTCTAGGAATGAGGAGGGAAAACCGGGGCTCTTATTGAGTTGTGGCCAGATCATCGGTTTTCCTCTCGAGTGGAAACGGGTATGTCCGGGAACTTCTTGAGTTGCCTCAAGGGTGTCAAGGGCCTTTTCGAGGCTCAAGAATGAAGGTGGGATTTCTCTGGAGACACCACAGTGAAAAAAGGACTCATCTCGCATTGAGGGGAGAATCTCCTGGATGTCCTCAAGTTGCGGAAGCAAACTTGGGGTTCCTCTCGAGTTACGACAGGTACCACAGTTACCCGCTCAGTGGGCCTCAGGAGAGTCCAGTCTCCATGTGAGTTGCGAGGGGCATCTCAGGATTCCTCTCCAGTCGCTGCCGAGGCCGAGGTTCTCACTTGGAGTTGAGGCCGGAACCTCACGTTTCCTCTCCAGTGCCGTCATGGATCTGAGGGTTCCTCTGAAGTTTCCACAGGGGAGTAAGGCCTAGTCTCGTGTGGAGACATGCAATTGCACTCTCCACTCGAGCTGGAAAAGCAATGTTAGGCTTCTTGTTGGGTTGATATACGGATCGGTGGCTTTCTCTCAAAGTGCCACAGGGCTGTCACACCTACCATCGTGTTTTGAGTCGATTCTCGGTGTGACTGTCGAGTCAGGGCAGGGCAGTCAGGTGTACCTGGTTTGCATTGGGACATTGGGGTCTTTTGAAATGGTGGCATGACCCCTGGAGTTTCTCTCGAGTGTCAAGTTGAGACCGCCTCCTCTTGAGGTGCGATGGGAATGCCAGGATTCCTTTCCCGAAGAAGCAGGGAAATGGACCCTCCTCTCGGGAAGAGGAGGGAAACCGTGGCTCTTCTTGAGTTGTGGCGGGACCCTCAGTGTTCTCGAGTGCAGACGGCTATGTCAGGGAACTTCTTGAGTTGTCTCAAGGGTGTCAGGGAACTTTCGAGGCTTAAGATGGAAGGTGGGATTTCTCTCGAGATGCCACAGCAGAAAAGGGCCTCATCTCACGTTGAGGGGAGAATCTCCATTTTTTCTCGAGGTGTGGCATCAAACGTGGGGTTCCTCTTGAGGTACAATGGGGACATCGGGGACCCTCTCGTGGAGCCTCAGGAAAGTCCAGTCTCCATGCGACTTGTGAGGGTCCTCTTGGGATTCCTCTGCAGTCACTGCCAGGGCCGAGGTCCTCATGTGGAGATGAGGCCAGAACCTCAGGATTCCTCTCCAGTGCCGACATGGATCTCGGGGTTCCTCTGGAGTTTCCACAGGGGAGACAGGCCTCGTCTCATGTGGAGACGTGCAAGTCCGCTCTCCTCTCGAGCTGGAAAAGCAGTGTCAGGTTTCCTGTCGGGTTGACATAGGAAGCGCTGGCTTTCTCTTGAGGTGCCACAGGGCTGTAACACCTGCCATTGTGTTGTGAGTTGATCCTCGGGGTGACCATTTAGTTAGGGCAGGGGAGTCAGGTGTATCTGGAGTGCATTGGGACATCAGAGTCTTTTGAAATGGTGGCACGACCCCTGGAGTTCCTCTCGAGTGTCAAGTGGAGACCACCTCCTCTTCTGGTGCGACGGGAACGCTGGGATTCCTTTCCTGAGGAAGCAGGGACATGGACCCTCCTCTCGAAATGAGGAGGAAAATCCAGGGCTATTCTTGAGGTTTGGCGGGACATTTGGTGTTCCCCTTGAGTTGAGACAGGTGTATCAAGGACCTTCTTGAGTTGCATCAAAGGTGTTAAGGACCCTTTAGAGTCTCAAGAGGGAAGGTGGGATTTCTCTCCAGATGCTGGAGCGGAAAAGTGCTTCATCTCGCGTTGAGGGGAGAATCTCATGGTTTTTCTCGAGGTGCGGCAGCAAATGTGGGGTTCCTCTTGTGTCGCAATGGGGACCTCAGGGATCCGCTCGTGGGCCCTCAGGAAAGCCCAGTCTCCATGCAAGTTGCAAGGGGCCTCTTGGGATTCTTCTGCAGTCTCTGTTGGGGCCGAGGTCCTCATCTGGATTTGAGACCAAAACCTCGGTGTTACTCTCCAGTGCCGTCATGGATCTCGGGGTTCCTCTGGAGTTTCCACAGGGGAGTCCGGCCTTGTCTCGTGTGGATACATGCAAGTCTGTTCTCCCCTCGAGCTGGAAAAGCAGTGGCAGGCATCCTGTCGGGTTGACAAAGGGTTCTGTGGCTGTCTCTCGAGATGCCACAGGGCTGTAACACCTGCCATTGTGCTTTGAGTCGATCCTCGGGATAACCGTCGAGTTAGTGCAGGGGAGTCAGGTGTATCTGGAGTACATTGGGACATCAAGGTCTTTTGAAATGGTGGCGCAACTCTTGGAGTTCCTCTCAAATGTCAAGCTGAGACCGCCTCATCTTGAGGTGCGACAAGCATGCCAGAATTCTTTTCCCGTAGAAGCAGGGAAATGGACCCTCCTCTTGACATGGGGAGGGAATAACGGGGCTTTTCTTTACTTGTGGCTGTACCTTCGGTGTTCCTCTCGAATGGAGACGGTTATTTCGTGGAACTTCTTGAGTTGCCTGAAGGGTGTTAAGGACCCTTTTGAGGCTCAGTAAGGAAGGTGGGGTTTCTCAGGAGACGCCAAAGCGGAAAAGGGCTTCATCGCATGTTGAGGAGAGAATCTCCAGGTTTTCCTCGAGTTGCAGCAGCAAACTTGGAGTTCCTCTTGAGTTATGATGGGGACCTCAGGGACTCGGTCGTGTGGCCTCAGGAAAGTCCAGTTTCCATGCGAGTAACGAGGGGCCTCTCAGGATTCCTCTGCAGTCTCTGCCAGGCCTGAGGTCCTCATCTGGAGTTGAGGCCGGAAACTCAGGGTTCCTCTCCTGAGCGGAGATCGAACTCAGGGTTCTTTTCGGGTTTCCACAGGGGAGTCAGGCCTTGTCTCGTGTGGAGACATGCAAGTCCGCTTTCCTCTCGAGCTGGAAAAGCAGTGTCAGGCTTCCTGTCAGGTTGACATAGGGATCAGTGGCTTTCTCTGGAGGTGCCACAGGACTGTTACACCTGCCATCGTGCTTTGAGTCGATCCTCGGGGTGACCGACGAGTCAGTCGCAGGGGAGTCAGGTGTATCTGGAGTGCATTGGAACATTGGGGTCTTTTGAAATGGTGGAACGACCCCTTGAGTTCCTGTCGAGTGTCAAGTTGAGACCCCCTCCTGTTGAGGTGTGAAGGGAACGCCAGGATTCCTTTCCCGATGAAGCAGGGAAACGGACCCTCTGCTCGGGATGAGGAGGGACACTCGGGGTTCTTCTTTAGTTGTGGCGGGACCCTCGGTGTTCCTCTCGAGTGGAGACGGGTATGTCAGGGAACTTGAGTTGCCTGACGGTGCCAAGGACACTTTCAAGTCTCAAGAGGGAACGTGGGATATCTCTCGAGACGCCCCAGCCGAATAGGGCCTCATCTCGCATTGAGGGGAGAATCTGTTGGTTTTTCCTCGAGTTGAGGCAGCAAACATGTGGTTCCTCTTGTGGTACGACGGGGACCTCAGGACCCGCTCGTGGGGCCTCAGGAAAGTTCAGTCTCCATGCAAGTTGTGAGGGGCCTCTCCAGATTCCTCTGTAGTCACTGCCGTGGCCAAGATCCTTGTCTGCAGAAGAGGTCAGAACCTCAGGGTTCCTCTCCAGTGCTGACATGGATCGCGGGGTTCTTCTGGCGTTTCCACAGGGGAGTCAGGACTTGTCTCGAGTACAGACATGCAAGTCCACTCTCCTCTCAGGCTGAAAAACCAGTGTCAGGCTTCCTGTCATGTTGACATGGGGATCGGTGGCTTTCTCTCAAGGTGCCACAGGGCCGTTACACCTGCCATCATGTTTTGAGTCGATCCTGGGGGTGATGCTTGAATCAGTGCATGGAAGTCAGGTGTATCTGTAGTGCATTGGGACATAGGGGTCTTTTGACATGGTGGTACGACCCCTGGAGTTGCTCTAGAGTGTCAAGTTGAGACCACCTCCTCTTGAGGTGTGATGGGAATGCCAGGATTCCTTTCCCAACGAAGCAGGGAAATCGACCCTCCTCTAGGAATGAGGAGGAAAAACCGGGGCTCTTATTGAGTTATGGCCAGACCATCGGTTTTCCTTTCAAGTGGAAACGGGTATGTCCGGGAACTTCTTGAGTTGCCTCAAGGGTGTCAAGGGCCTTTTCGAGGCTCAAGAATGAAGGTGGGATTTCTCTCGAGACACCACAGCAAAATAGGTTCTCATCTCGCATTGAGGGGAGAATCTCCTGGATTTTCTCAAGTTGTGGCAGCAAACTTGAGGTTCCTCTCGAGTTACAACAGGTACTTCAGTAACTCACTCGGTGGGCCTCAGGAAAGTCCAGTCTCCATGCGAGCTGCAAGGGGCCTCTTGGGATTCCTCTACAGTCACTGCCGGCTCCAAGTTCCTCTTTTGGTGTTCAGGCCAGAACCTCTGGTTTCCTCTCCAGTGCCAACATGGATCTCATGGTTCCTCTAGCTTTGACAGGGGAGTCAGGCCTCGTCTCATATGGAGACATGCGAGTTCGCTCTCCTCACGAGCTGGAAAAGCAGTGTCAGGCTTCCTGTCATGTTGACATGGGGATCGGTGGCTCTCTCGAGGTGCCACAGGGCCATCATAGCTGACATTGTGTTTTGAGTCGATCCTGGGCTTGACCCTCGAGTCAGTGCAGGGGAGTCAGGTGTATCTGTAGTGCATTGGGACATAGGAGTCTTTTGACATGGTGGCACGAGCCCTGGAGTTGCTCTAGAGTGTCAAGTTGAGACCACCTCCTCTTGAGGTGTGACAGGAACGCTGGGATTTCATTCCCGATGAAACAGGGAAATCGACCCTCCTCTAGGAATGAGGAGGGAAAACCGGGGCTCTTCTTGAGTTGTGGCAGGATTCTCTGTTCCTCTCGAGTGGAGACGGGTGTGCTGGGGAACTTCTTGAGTTGCCTCAAGGGTGTCAAGTACCCTTTCGAGGGTCAAGAGGCAAGTTTTGATTTCTCTCGAGATGCCACAGTGGAAAAGGACCTCATCTCACATTGAGGAGAAGATCTCCTGGTTTTTCTCGAGTTGCTGAAGCAAACGTGAGATTCCTTTCCAATTTCAGTGGGGACCTCAAGACCCGCTCGTGGGGCCTCAGGAAAGTTCAGTCTCCATGCGAGTTGCGAGGGGCATCTAGGGATTCCTCTCCAGTCGCTGCTGAGGTCGAGGTCCTCACTTGGAGTTTGAGGCCGGAGCCTCACGTTTCCTCTGCAGTGCCAACAAGGATCTGGGGGTTCCTCTGAAGTTTCCACAGGGGAGTTAGGCCTAGTCTCATGTGGAGACACTCAAGTGTGCTCTTCTCTCGAGCTGAAAAAGCACTGTCAGGCTTCTTGTTGGGTTGATATACGGATCGGTGGCTTTCTCTTGAGGTGCCAGAGGGCTGTCACACCTGCCATCATGTTTTGAGTCGATCCTCGGGGTGACCGTCGAGTCAGGGCAGGGCAGTCAGTTGTATCTGGAGAGCATTTGGACATCGGGGTCTTTAGAAATGGTGGCACGACCCGTGGAGCTTCTCTCTAGTGTCAAGGTGAGACCGCCTCCTCTTGAGGTGCGACGAGAATGCCAGGATTCCTTTCCGGATGAAGCAGGAAAATCGACCCTCCTCTCGGGAAGAGGAGGCAAAGCCGGGGCTCTTTTTGAGTTGTGGCGGGACCCTCAGTGTTCCTCTGGAGTGCAGATGGCTATGTCGGGGAACTTCTTGAGTTGCCTCAAGGGTGTCAAAGACCCTTTCGAGGCTCAAGACGGAAGGTGGGATTTCTCTCGAGACATGGCAGCGGAAAAGTGCCTCATCTCACGTTGAGGGGAGAATCTCCTGTTTTTCTCGAGTTGCGGCATCAAACTTGGGGTTCCTCTTGAGGTAGGACGGGGACCTCAGGAACCAGCTCGTGGGGCCTCAGGAAAGTCCAGTCTCCATGTGACTTGCGAGGGTCCTCTTGGGATTCCTCCTCAGGCGCTTCCGGGGCCGAGGTCCTCATGTGGAGATGAGGCCGCAACCTCAGGTTTCCTCTTCAATGCCGACATGGATCAGGATTCCTCTGGAGTTTCCAAAGGGGAGTCAGGCCTCGTCTCATGTGGAGACATGCAAGTCCGCTCTCCTCTCGAGCTAGAAAAGCAGTGTCACTTTTCCTGTCGGGTTGACATAGGAATTGGTGGCTTTCACTCGAGGTGCCACAGGGCTGTCAAACCTGCATCTTTTTTGTATCAATCCTCAGGGTGACCGTCAAATCAGTGCAGGAGAGTCAGGTGTATCTGGAGTGCATTGGGACATCGGGGCCTTTTAAAATGGTCGCACGACCCCTGGAGTTCCTCTCGAGTGTCAAGTGGAGACGGCCTCCTCTTGAGGTGCAACGGGAACACCAGCATTCCTTTCCTGATGAAGTAGGGAAATGGACCCTCCTCTCGGGATGAGGAAGGAAAACCGGGGCTCTTCTTGAGTTGTCGCAAAACCCTCGGTGTTCCTCTCGAGTGGAGACGGGTATATTGGGGAACTTCTTGAGTTGCCTCAATGGTGTCAAGGACACTTACGAGGCTCAAGGGGAAATTTGAGATTTCTTTTGAGACGCGGCAGCAGAAAAGGGCCTCATCTCGCGTTGAGGGGAGAATCTCCTGGTTTTTCTCAAGTTGCAGCAGCAAACTTGGGGTTCCTCTCGAGTTTTGATGGGGACATAAGGGACCCGCTCGTGTGGCCTCTGGAAAGTCCATTCTCCATGTGAGTTGCGAGGGGCCTCTCGGGATTCCTGTGCAGTGGCTGCCAGGGCCGAGGTCCTCATCTGGAGTTGAGGCAACCAACTCAGGTTTCCTGTCAAGTGTGGACATGTATCTCCAGGTTCCTCTGGGGTTTCCACAGGGGAGTCAGGCCTCGTCTCATCTGGTTGACATAGGAATCGGTGGCTTTCTCTTGAGGTGCCACAAGGCTGTCACACATGTCATCGTGTTTTGAGTCGATCCTCGGGGTGACTGTCATATTAGGGCAGGGGAGTCAGGTGTATCTGAAGTGCACTGGGATATCAGGGTCTTTTGAAATGGTGGCACAACACCTGGAGTTCCTCTCGAGTGTCAAGTTGAGGCCTCCTCCTCTTGAGGTGTGATGGGAATGCCAGGATTCCTTTCCCAACGAAGCAGGGAAATGGACCATCCTCTCCGGATGAAGACGGAAAAAAGAGGCTCTTCTTGATCTGTGGCAGGACCCAGGGTGTTCCTCTAGAGTGGAGACGTGTATCTCGGAGAACTTCTTGAGTTGCCTCAATGGTGTCAAGGACCCCTTCAAGGCTCAAGATGGAAGGTGGGATTTCTCAGGAAACGCCAAAGTGGAAAAGGGCCTCATCGCGCGTTGAGGAGAGAATCTCCACGTTTTTCTCGAGTTGTGGCAGCAAACTTGGGGTTCCTCCTGAGTTACAACAGGGATCTCAGGGACCCGGTCGTGTGGCCTCAGGAAAGTCCAGTCTCCATGCAAATAACGAGGGGCCTCTTGGGATTCCTCTGCAGTCTCTTCCGGGCCCGAGGTCCTCATCTGGAGTTGAGGCCAGAAACTCAGCTTTCCTCTCCCGTGCCGACATGGAGCTCGGGATTCCTCTGCAGTTTCCACAGGGGAGTCAGGCCTTGTCTTGTGTGGAGACATGCAAGTCCGCTCTCCTCTCGAGCTGGAAAAGCAGTGTCAGGCTTCCTGTCAGGTTGACATAGGGATCGGTGGCTTTCTCTGGAGGTGTCACAGGGCTGTTACACCTGCCATCGTGCTTTGAGTCGATCCTCAGGGTGACTGTCGAGTCAGTCGCAGGGGAGTCAGGTGTATCTGGAGTGCATTGGAACATTGGGGTCTTTTAAAATGGTGGAACGACCCCTCGAGTGCCTGTCGAGTGTCAATTTGAGACTGCCTCCTGTTGAGCTGCGAAGGGAATGCTGGTATTCCTTTCCAGACAAACAGGGAAACGGACCCTCCGCTAGAGATGAGGATGGAACCTTGGGGCTCTTCTTTAGTTGTGGCAGGACCCTCGGTGTTCCTCTCGAGTGGAAACGGGTATGTGGGGGAACTTCAGTTGCCTGAAAGGTACCAAGGACACTTTTGAGGCTCAAGAGGGAACGTGGGATATCTCTCAAGACGCCCCACCCAAAAAGGGCCTCATCTCGCGTTGAGGGGAGAATCTGCTGGTTTTTCTCGAGTTGAGGCAGCAAACATGTGGTTCCTCTCGTGGTATGACGGGTACCACAGGACTCGCCTGTGGCGCCTCAGGAAAGTTCAATCTCCATGCGAGTTGCGAGGGGCCTCTCCATATTCCTCTGTAGTCGCTGCTGGGGCCGAGGTCCTCGTCTGGAGAAGAGGCCAAAACCTCAGGGTTCCTATCCAGTGTTGACATGGATCTCGGTGTTCTTCTGGCGTTTCCACAGGGGAGTCTGGACTTCTCTCGTGTACAGTCATGCGAGTCCACTCTCCTCTCAGGATGAAAAAGCAGTGTCAGGCTTCCTGTCATGTTGACATGGGGATCCGTGGCTTTCTCTCGAGGTGCCACGGGGCCGTCACACCTGCCATTGTGTTTTGAGTTAATCCTCGTGGTGACCCTCAGTCAGTGCAGGGGAGTAAAGTGTATCTGTAGTGCATTGGGACATAGGGGTCTTTTGACATGGTGGCACGAGCCCTGGAGTTGCTCTAGAGTGTCAAGTTGGGACCGCCTCCACTTGAGGTGCGACGGGAATGCTGGGATTCCTTTCCCGACGAAGCAGGGAAATCGACCCTCCTCTAGGAATCAGGAGGGAAAACTGGGGCTCTTCTTGAGTTGTGGCGAGATTCTCTGTATTCCTCTCGAGTGGAGACGGGTGTGCTGGGGAACTTCTTGAGTTGCCTCAAGGGTGTCAAGTACCCTTTCGACGTTCAAGAGGCAAGTTGTGATTTCTCTCATGATGCCACAGTGGAAACGGGCTTCATCTCACATTTGAGGGGAGGATCTCCTGTTTTTCTCGAGTTGTGGCATCAAACTTGGGGTTCCTCTTGAGGTACGATTGGGACCATAGGATCCGCTTGTGGCACCTCAGGAAAGTTCAATCTCCATGCGACGTGTGATGGGCCTCTCCAGATTCCTCTGTAGTAGCTGCCGGGACCGAGGTCCTCATGTGTAGATGAGGTCGGAACCTCAGGGTTCCTCTCCAGTGCCGACATGGATCAGGATTCCTCTGGAGTTTCCAAAGGGGAGTCAGGCCTCATCTCGTGTGGAGACATGCAAGTCCGCTCTCCTCTGGACCTGCAAAAGCAGTGTCACTTTTCCTGTCGGGTTGACATAGGGATTGGTGGCTTTCACTCGAGGTGCCACAGGGCTGTCAAACCTGCGATTATGTTTTGAATTGATCCTCAGAGTGATTGTCGAGTCAGTGCAGGGGAGTCAGGTGTGTCTGGAGTGCATTGGGACATTGGGGTCTTTTGAAATGTTTGCACGACCCCTGGAGTTCCTCTCGAGTGTCAAGTGGAGACGGCCTCCTCTTGAGGTGTGACGGGAACACCGGGATTCCTTTCCCGACGAAGCAGGGAAATGGACCCTCCTCTCGGGATGAGGAAGGAAAACCGGGGCTCTTCTTGAGTTGTGGTGAAACCCTCGGTGCTCCTCTCGAGTGGAAACGGGTATATCGGGGAACTTTTTGAGTTGCCTCAATGGTGTCAAGGGCACATACTAGGCTCAAGTGAAAATTTGGGATTTCTCTAGAGATGTGGCAGCACAAAAGGGCCTCATCTCACGTTGAGGGGAGAATCTCCTGGTTTTTCTCGAGTTGCGGCAGCAAACTTGGAGTTCCTCTTGAGTTTCGATGGGGACCTAAGGGACCCGCTCATGTAGCCTCTGGAAAGTCCAGTCTCCATGTGAGTTGCGAGAGCCTCTCCAGATTCCTATGTAGTGGCTGCTGGGACCGAAGTCCTCATCTGGAGTTGAGGCCGCCAACTCAGGTTTCCTGTCCAGTGTGGACATGGATCTTGGGGTTCCTCTGGGGTTTCACCAGGGGAGTCAGGCCTCATCTCGTCTGGTTGACATATGGTCGTCCCTATGTGAACCCGACAGAAAAACTGACACTGCTTTTCCAGCTCGAGAAGAGAGCTGACTTGCATGTCTCCACACGAGACGAGGCCTGACTCCCCTTTTGAAACTCCAGAGGAACCCTGATCCATGTCGGCACTGCAGAGGAACCCTGAGGTTCCGGCCTCATCTACACATGAGGACCTCGGCCCTGGGTGTTCCTCTCGAGTGGAGACGTGTATCTCAGAGAACTTCTTGAGTTGCCTCAAGGGTGTCAAGGACCCCTTCAAGGCTCAAGATGGAAGGTGGGATTTCTCAGGAGACGCCAAAGAGGAAAAGGGCCTTATCGCGCATTGAGGGGAGAATCTCCACGTTTTACTCATGTTGCGGCAGCAAACTTGGGGTTCCTCCTGAGTTATGATGAGGACCTCAGGGACCCGGTCGTGTGGCCTCAGGAAAGTCCAGTCTCCAGAAGAATAACGAGGGGCCTCTTGGGATTCCTCTGCAGTCTCTGCCGGGGCCGAGGTCCTCATCTGGAGTTGAGGCCGGAAACTCAGCATTCCTCTCCCATGCCGAGATGGATCTCGGGATTCCTCTGGGTTTCCACAGGGGAGTCAGGCCTTGCCAGGAGCTGCCATGGGAAATCCCTCCCATGACAAGGTCATGTGGAAGAGAACTGTTAAGCAAGGCTTCAGAACTCAAGGGGCTCCCTAGGCTTTCTCAAGCATCTACTCCAAAACCAGACTCTGTCTGTTTTACTGTTTCACAACTTTCCCCAACTCCTCTGACATTAACAGGGGCCCAAACCTGACCACCTATCTCTAAAGAAAATTAACTTTGGGCTCTAGCTAATAAGTCTCCTGGACATGAGAGGAGCATTTCAAATCAAACCCCCTCTGTTAGCATTCTAGCTTGCTTGGCAGGTTATCCAGACTCTTGCAGCTATGCATGCAATTATTTACAGCCTCCCAACTGTGAGAAGCACGGAAAGCCTAAAACATAGAGCCTTTGAAAGAGTTGAAAGTTATTAGAGTAGTGCTAGTGCTGAGGTAGGATTTCATTATTAGGCCAATGCTTGTTGCTAAGTTCCCATATCTCTTATCCACTGTGCACCTGGGAATGCATTAGTTAACATAGTGAAAATGCTAGAAAAACAAGTGTAGCCTTGAATTTAACCATATCAAACTTTTGAGCTAATTGGTTCTTTCTTGTAACTCACTGCACCTTTGCTCTGTGAAAAACATAACTCTGTTTGGCATTTTCTGAGGCTGACATAGATTAGAAATATAAAGAAAAAGCACTTTGAGGGAAAACAAGTTTTTTGCTTGAGCAGCCTTTATCAAAAGAGGGTCATAAAATGTTCACAGGCCTCCAAGGCCAGAAGATACTGTACAGAACATCTTTTGTGGAAAAGGTATGCAGAAAAATCATGGTTTCAATAAAGGCAATACTGCTGGAATGTTGGGCTGACTCTGTATGACCTTGCATCTTTCATTTCCTCTATGTACAAAAAAGGTATATAAGTACCGTTTAAAAATAAAGCTATGGATCTCGCTCATCAAAGCAGCTTGATCTGCTCGTGTCAATCATTTTCCTCCTTTTACTCTCTCTTTCAGGCTAGTTCCCATCTGGAGTACAGAGATCCGCCGTGTCTACTTATTTGCCTGGGTTTCTAAGACCTGAACGGGAAGGCGCCCTGCGCCTTCACTCCCTCGGGAGACCGGGAGGGCACCTGTGGCCTCACGTAGACGGTGCAAGTCTCTTGTCTTGAGACTTTATTGATTTTCTGTATAAACCAAGGAACTCCAGCCTCTTTTCTCCTCTCCTCTAGTTTCTTATCTACAACATTCTTGTCTATCTCTCTGTCTCTCTCAATCAATCGCTGACGCCGTTTCTCCCTCGGGTTTCCCTGGATCCTGCAGGGGCTGGACCCGGCAAGGCCTCGTCTCGTGTGGAGACATTCAAGGCCGCTTTCCTCTCGAGCTGGAAAGCAGTATCAGGCTTCCTGTCGGGTTGACATTGGGATCAGTGGCTTTCTCTGGAGGTGCCACAGGGCTGTTTCACCTGCCATCATGCTTTGACTCAATCCTCAGGGTGACTGTCGAGTCAGTCGTAGGGGAGTCAGGTGTATCTGGAGTGCATTGGAACATTGGGGTCTTTTAAAATGGTGGAACGACCCCTCGAGTTCCTGTTTAGTGACATGTTGAGACTGCCTCCTGTTGAGGTGCGACGGGAACGCCAGGATTCCTTTCCCAACGAAGCAGGGAAAGGGAACCTCCACTCGGGATGAGGAGGGAAATTCGGGGCTCTTCTTTAGTTGTGGGGGGACCCTCGGTGTTCCTCTCGAGTGGAGGTGGGTATGTCAGGGAACTTCTTCAGTTTCCTGAAGGGTACCAAGGAACCTTTCAAGGCTCAAGAGGGAACGTGGGATATCTCTGGAGATGCCCCAGCCGAAAAGGGCCTCATCTCATGTTGAGGGGAGAATCTCCTGATTTTTCTTGAGTTTCGGCAGCAAACGTGGTTCCTCTTGTGGTACGACAGGAACCTCAAGGACTCAATCGTGGGGCCTCAGAAAATTTCAGTCTCCATGTGAGTTGCGAGGGGCCTCTCCAGAATCCTCTGTAGTCACTGCTGGGGCCGAGGTCTTCATCTGGAGAAGAGGCCGGAATCTCAGTGTTCCTCTCCAGTGCTGACATGGATCTCGGGGTTCTTCTGGCGTTTCCACAGGGGAGTTAGGACTTGTCTCGAGTACAGACATGCAAGTACACTCTCCTCTCAGCCTGAAAAACCAGTGTCAGGCTTCCTGTCATGTTGACATGGGGATCGGTGGCTTTCTCTCAAGGTACCACAGGGCCGTTACACCTGCCATCATGTTTTGAGTTAATCCTGGGGGTGACCCTTGAATCAGTGCATGGGAGTCAGGTGTATCTGTAGTGCATTGGGACATAGGAGTCTTTTGACATGGTAGCACGACCCCTGGAGATGCTCTAGAGTGTCAAGTTGAGACCACCTCTTCTTGAGGTGCGACGGGAACGCCGGGATTCCTTTCCGACAAAGCAGGGAAATCGACCCTCCTCTAGGAATGAGGAGGGAAATCCGGGGCTCTTATTGAGTTGTGGCCGGGCCACCGGTTTTCCTCTCAAGTGGAAACGGGTACGTCCGGGAACTTCTTGAGTTGCCTCGAGGGTGTCAAGGGCCTTTTCGAGGCTCAAGAATGACAGTGGGATTTCTCTCGAGACGCCACAGCGAAAAAAGGACTCATCTCACATTGAGGGGAGAATCTCCTGGATTTACTCAAGTTGTGGCAGCAAACTTGGGGTTCCTCTCGAGTTATGACAGGTACCTCAGTTACCCGCTCGGTGGGCCTCAGGAAAGTCCAGTCTCCATGCGAGTTGTGAGGGGCCTCTCAGGATTCCTCTACAGTCGCTGCTGGCTCTGAGTTCCTCATTTGGAGTTGCAGCCAGAACCTCTGGGTTCCTCTCCAGTGCCAACATGGATCTTGGGGTTCCTCTGGGATTTCCACAGGGGAGTCAGGCCTCATCTCATATGGAGTCATGCGAGTCCACTCTCCTCACAAGCTGGAAAAGCAGTGTCAGGCTTCCTGTCGGGTTGACATAGGGATCAGTGGCTTGCTGTCTAGGTGCCACAGGGCTGTCACACCTACCATCGTGTTTTGAGTCGATCCTCAGGGTGACCGTCGAGTCAGTGCAGGGGAGTCAGGTGTATCTGGAGTGCATTGGCATTTCGGGGTCTTTTGACATTGTGGCATGAACCCTTGGGTTCCTCTCAAGTGTCAGGTTGAGACTGCCTCCTCCTGAGTTCCGACGGGAACGCCGGGATTCCTTTCCAGATGAAGTCGGGAAATTGACCCTCCTCTAGGGATGAGGAAGGAAAATCGGGGCTCTTCTTGAGTTGTGGCAGGATTCTCTGTGTTCCTCTTGAGTGGAGACGGGTGTGCTGGGGAACTTTTGAGTGGCCTCAAGAGTGTCAAGTACCCTTTCGAGGCTCAAGAGGCAAGTTGTGATTTCTCTCGAGATGCCACAGTGGAAAAGGACCTCATCTCGCGTTGAGGGGAGAATCTCCTAGTTTTTCTGGAGTTGCGGAAGCAAAGGTGGGATTCCTTTTGAGTTACGACGGGGACCTCAGGGACCCGCTCATGGGGCCTCGGGAAAATCAATTTCCACGCGAGTTGTGAGGGGCCTCTCAGGATTCCTATCCAGTCGCTGCCGAGGCCGAAGTCCTCACTTGGAGTTGAGACCGGAATCTCAGGGTTCCTCTTCAGTGCCGACATGGATCTGGGAGTTCCTCTGAAGTTTCCATAGAGGAGTCAGGCCTAGTCTCGTGTGGAGACATGCAAGTGTGCTCTCCTCTCGAGCTGGGAAAGCAATGTCAGGCTTCTTGTTGGGTTGATATAGGGATCGGTGGCTTTCTCTCGAGGTGTCACAGGGCTGTCATACTTGCTATCGTGTTTTGAGTCAATCCTCGGTGTGACTGTCGAGTCAGGGCAGGGCATTCAGGTGTACCTGGAGTGCCTTGGGACATTGGGGTCTTTTGAAATGGTGACATGACCCCTGGAGTTTCTCTCTAGTGTCAAGTTGAGACCGCCTCCTCTTGAGGTACGACTGGAACTCCAGGATTCCTTTCCCAATGAAGCAGGGAAATGGAGCCTCCTCTTGGGAAGAGGAGGCGAACCCGGGGCTCTTCTTGAGTTGTGGTGGGACCCTCGGTGTTCCTCTCGAGTGGAGACGGCTATGTCAGGGAACTTCTTAAGTTGCCTCAAGGGTGTCAAAGACCCTTTTGAGGCTCAAGATAAAAGGTGGGATTTCTCTTGAGATGGGGTAGAAAAGGTCCTCATCTCGCATTGAGGGGAGAACCTCCTGTTTTTCTCGAGTTGCAGCATCAAACTTGAGGTTCCTCTTGAGGTGCGACGGGGACCTCAGGGAGCCGCTCGTGGGGCCTCAGGAAAGTCCAGTCTCCATGCGACTTGCGAGGGTCCTCTCGGGATTCCTCTGTAGTCGCTGCCGGGGCCAAGGTCCTCATGTGGAGATGTGGCCGCAACCTCAGTGTTCCTCTCCAGTGCCGACATGGGTCAGGGTTCCTCTGGAGTTTCCAAAGGGGTGTCAGGCCTCGTCTCATGTGGATACATGCAAGTCCGCTCTCCTCTTGAGCTGGAAAAGCAGTGTCACTTTTCCTGTCAGGTTGACATAGGGATCGGTGGCTTTCACTCGAGGTGCCACAGGGCTGTCAAACCTGCTGTCATGTTTTGAATCAATCCTCGGGGTGACTGTCGAGTCTGTGCAGGGGAGTCAGGTCTATCTGGAGTGCATTGGGACATTGGGGTCTTTTGAAATGGTGGCACTACCCCTGGAGTTCCTCTCTTGTCAAGTGTCAAGTGGAGACCGCCTCCTTGTGAGGTGCGGCAGGAATGCCAGGATTCCTTTCCGGAAGAAGCAGGGAAACAGACTCTCCTCTCGATATTAGGAGGGAAATGCAGGGCTCTTCACTTTTTCAGGGACCCTCTTTGTTCCTCTCGAGTGGAGATGGGTATGTCAGGGAACTTCTTGAGTTGCCTCAATGGTTTCAAGGACCCTTTCTAGGCTCAAGAGGGAAGGTGTGATTTCTCTCGAGACACCACAGTGGAAATGGGCCTCATCTCGCTTTGAGGGGAGAATCTCCTGGTTTTTCTCGAGTTGCAGCAGCAAACTTGGGGTTCCTCTCGAGTTATGACAGGGACCTCAGGGACCCGCTCGTGTGGCCTCAGGAAACTCCAGTCTCCATGCGAGTTGTGAGGGGCCTCTCAGGATTTCTCTGCAGTCGCTGCCAGGGCCGAGGTCCTCATCTACAGTTGAGTCCGGAACCTCAGTGTTACTGTCCAGTACCATCATGGATCTCGGGGTTGCTCTGGAGTTTCCACAGGGGAGTCCGGCCTTGTCTTGTGTGGATACATGCAAGTCTGTTCTCCTCTCGAGCTCGAAAAGCAGTGGCAGGCATCCTGTCGGGTTGACAAAGGGATCTGTGGCTGTCTCTCGAGGTGCCACAGGGCTGTTACACCTGCCATAGTGCTTTGAGTTGATCCTCGGGATAACCTTCGAGTCAGTGCAGGGGAGTCAGGGGTACCTGGAGCGCATTGGGACATCGGGGTCTTTTGAATTGGTGGCTCGACTCTTGAAGTTCCTCACGAATGTCAAGCTGAGACCGCCCTCTCTTGAGGTGCGACGGGAATGGCGGGATTCTTTTCCCATCGAAGCAGGGACATAGACCCTCCTCTCAACATGAGGAGGGAATAACGGGGCTCTTCTTGAGTTGTTGTGGTACCCTCTGTTTTCCTCTCGAATAGAGATGGGTATGTCGGGGAACTTTTTGAGTTGCCTCAAGGGTGTTAAGGACCCTTTCAAGGCTCAAGAGGGAAGGTGGGATTTCTCTAGAAACGCTGCAATGGAAAAAGGCCTCATCTCGCATTGAGGGGAATATCTCCTGGTTGTTCTCGAGGTGTGGCAGCTAACTTGGTGTTCCTCTCAAGTTACGACGGGGGCATCAGGGACCCGGTCGTGTGGCCTCAGGAACATCCAGTCTCCATGCGAGCTGCGAGGGGCCTCTCGGGATTCCTCTGCAGTCACTGCCATGGCCAAGGTCCTCATCTGGAGTCGAGGCCAGAACCTCAGGGTTCCTCTCCAGTGGCCACATGGACCTCAGGGTTCCTCTGGAGTTTCCACAGGGGAGTCAGGCCTCGTCTCATGTGGAGACATGCAAGTCTGCTCTCCTCTCGAGCTGGAAAATCAGTGTCAGGCTTCCTGTCGTGTTGACATAGGGGTCAGTGGCTTTCTCTCGAGATGCCACAAGGCTGTCACACCCGCCATCATATTTTGAGTTGATCCTCGGCGTGACCATCGAGTCAGTTCAGGAGAGTCAGGTTGGGACATCGGGGTCTTTTGAAATGGTAGCATGACCCCTGGAGTTCCTCTCGAGCTTCAAGTTGAGACCGCCTCCTCTTGAGGTGCGACAGGAATGCCGGGATTCCTTTCCCGCAGAAGCAGGGAAATGGACCCTCATCTCGAGATGAGGAGGGAAAACCGGGGCTCTTCTTGAGTTGTGGCAGGGCCCTCCGTATTCCTCTAGATTGGAGACGGCTATGTCGGGGAACTTCTTGAGTTGCCTCAGGGGTGTCAAGGACCCTTTCGACTCATGAGGGAAGGTGGGATTTATCTCAAGATGCCTCCACGGAAAAGGGCCATTTCTCACGCTGAGTGGAGAATCTACTGGTTTTTCTCGAGTTATGGCAGGAAATTTGGGGTTCCTCTCGATTTACGACAGGGACCTCAGGGAACTGCTCGTGTTGCCTCATGAAAGTCCAGTCTCCATGTGAGTTGTGAGGTGCCTCTCGGGATTCCTCTCCAGTCGCTGCCGTGTCCTAGGTCCTCATCTGGAGCTGAGGCTGTAACCTCAGGGTTCCTCTCCAGTGCTTACATGGATCTCGGGATTCCTATATAGTTTCAGCCGGGGAGTCAGGCCTCGTCTCTTGTGGAGACATGCAAGTCCACCTTCCTCTCAAGCTTTAACAGTAGTGTCAGGCTTTCTGTAGAGTTCACATAGGGATCCCTGTCTTTCTCTCAAGGTGCCACAGGGCTATCACACTTGCCATCGTGTTATGAGTCAATACTCAGGGTGACAGTCGAGTCATTACAGGGAAATCAGGTGTATCTGGTGTGGATTGGGACATCGGGTGTTGGGGTCCAGCCCTGGTGGATCCAGGAAATTCACAGGGGATATAGGGTTGGTGTCTTAGAAAAAATTAGTTAATTAGAAATAAATAGATTAGGATTGACTAGTATGGTAGGAAAATTAGTGGAGAAAAGGAGCTGCATCACCTGGGCTAGGCAGAGAGCTAATAAACCCCAAGACAAGAGGTTTGCACCATCTACGTAGGCCACTGGCGCCTGCTTGAATAACGGAGGGTGCCCCACATTGGGCTCCCTCTCGCGAGGGTCTTAGAAGCCAGGGCAAGTAAGTAGACATGTTGAGCTTCCACGCCCCAGATGTGAATTTAGCCTTAAAAAGGAGGAGGGAGAGGGAGAAAGAGAGAGAGAGTTGACACGGGAGAAACCAGTCTTTCCATTGACTGGCCCATCTTCTATTTTCCGGAAAGACTTTTTATACTTTTGGTTGTACATAGAGATCAATGGATAATACAAAATTATGCAGCATCAGCAGCTCTGACTCTTATCGAGACCAGGCTTTCTCTCTACATACCCAGCTGTATACACAAGTCTTAGGTGATTTACATCATCTTCTGGCCAGAAGGCCAATTAACATTTTAAGGCGCTTTTCTGATAAGGTTCTGTCAACCAGAAAACTTATTTGCCTTAATAGTGTTGTTCTTCCCAAAGTCTGGTGCCACTCTCAGAAAGCACTAAATAAAGTTACATTCTTATATAGCAAGGAGACAACAATTTATAACAATGAAAGGGGAGTACAGTGATTTATAACAAAGAGAAAATTCATTAACTCAAAAGTCTACTGTTGCTAACATTAAAACTACTGTATTCCTTTTTCAATATCCCAATTACATTGATTAATATCCTTCAGGTGCCTAAAAGATAAAGAATATGGAGGCCTTGCAAGAGTCATTGACTCAACAGTGGAACCCATCATCAACATATTTTCTAGATATTTAGAAAAGGCTCTATATCTTTAAGATGCTTTAAGCTGCATGCCTCTCACGGTTGGGGGTCTGTATCACAAGTTGTAAAAGTCTGCAGGATCCTGTCAGGCAAGTTAGAGTCATCAGAGGGATTTGAGTTGAGACATTCCTTTCATATGCAGGAGACCAGTTGGAGTTCTAAGTTAACATTTTCCAGAGAAAGGTGGTTGGGGATAGCCCCCTGTAATATCAGAAGAGTATAGTATAGCAAACAGTAAACAGACAGATTTTGGTTTCGGGGTAGATGCTCAGGCAGAGGCCCCCTTGAGACCTGACTCACCTTACACCTTCAGGTCTCTATGCATCACCTTTTCCAGGGTGGGATCTCCCGTGCTGGCTCCCAAAAATCGGGGTCTTTTGGAATGGTGGTATGACCCCTGGCATTCCTCTCGACTTTCAAGTGGAGAACGCCTCCTCTCGCGTTGAGGGGAGAATCTCCTGGTTTTTCTTGAGTTGCAGCAGGAAATTTGCGGTTCCTCTTGAGTTACAATGGGACCTTCTCGTGTTGCCTCAGGAAAGTCCAGTCTCCATGCAAATTGGGAGGGGCCTCTCGGGATTCCTCTCCAGTCACTGCTAGGGCCGAGGTCCTCATTTGGAGTTGAGGCTGGAACCTCAGGTTTCCTCTCCAGTGCTGACGTGGATCTTGGGGATCCTCTGGAGTTTCCACAGGGGAGTCAGGCCTCGTCTCGTGTGGAGACATGCAAGTTCGCTTTCTTCTCAAGCTGTTACAGTAGTGTCAGTCTTCCTATCATGTTGACATTGGGATTTGTGGCTTTCTCTTGAGGTGCAAAAGAGCTGTCACATCTGCCATCGTGTTTTGAGTCGATCCTCGGGGTGAGCGTTGACTCAGTGTAATGGAGTCAGGTGTATCAAGAGTGAATTGGGACATCAGGTTCTTCTGGAATGGTGTCAGGACCCCTGGAGTTCCTCTCGACTTTCAAGTTGAGAACGCCTCCTCTTGAGGTGCTACGCGAAGGTCAGGATTCCTTTCCAGACGAAGCAGGGAAATGGAACCTCATCTCGAGATGAGGACGGAAAAACAGGGGTCTTCTTGAGTTGTGTGGGGACCCTTGGTGTTCCTCTTGCGTGGAGACGGGTATTTCCAGGAAATTCTTGAGTTGCCTCCAGAGTGTCAAGGACCCTTCAAGGCTCAAGAGAGTGGTGGGATTTCTCTCAAGACGCTGCAGCGGAAAAGGCCCTCATCTCGCGTTGAGGGGAGAATCTCCTGGTTTTTCTCGAGTTGCAGCAGGAAATGTGGGGTTCCTCTCGAGTTACCAGGGGGACCTCAGGGACCTGCTCGTGTTGCCTCAGGAAAGGCCAGTCTCCATGTGAGTGCGAGGAGCCTCTCGGGATTCCTCTTCAGTTGCTGCCGGGGCCAAGGTCCTCATCTGGAGCTGAGGCCGGAACCTCAGGGTTCCTCTCCAGTGCTGATCTGGATCTCGTGGTTCCTCTGGAGTTTCCACAGGGGATCAGGCCTCATCTCCTGTGTAGACATGCAAGTCCGCTTTCCTCTCGAGCTGTCAAAGCAGTGTCCGGCTTCCTTTTGAGTTGACATAGGCATCGGTGGCTTTCTCTCGAGGTGCCACAGGGTTGCCACAACTGACATCGTGTTTTGGTCGATCCTTGGGGTGATCGTCAAGTCAGTGCAGGAGAGTCTGGTGTATCTGGAGTGGGTTGGATCATCGGGGTCCTTTGGAATGGTGGCACGATCCCTGCAGTTCCTCTCGGGTGTCACGTTGAGACCGCCTCCTCTTGAGGTGTTATGGGAACGCCGCGTTTCCTTTCCCGGTGAAGCAGGGAAATGGACCCTCATCTCGAGATGAGGATGGAAATCCGGGGCTCTTCTTGAGTTGTGGCGAGACCCTCAGTGTTCCTCTCGCATGGAGATGGGTATGTCGGGGAACTTCTTGAGTTGCCTCAAGGGTGTCAAGGACCCTTTCGAGGCTCAAGAGGGAAGGTGGGATTTCTCCTGAGATGCCACAGCAGAAAAGGGCCTTATCTCGCGTTGAGGTGAGGATCTCCTGTTTTTTCTTAAGTTGCGGCATGAAACATGAGGTTCGTTTCAAGTTAGGACTGGGGAACTCAGGGACCCGCTCGTGTTGCCTAAGGAAAGTACAGTCTCCATGCGGGTTGCAAGGGGCCTCTCGGGATTCCTCTCCAGTCACTGCCAGAGCTAAGGTCCTCATCTGGAGTTGAGGACAGAACCTCAGGTTCCTCTCCAGTGCTGACATGGAGCTCAGGGTTCCTCTGGAGTTTCCACGGGGAAGTCAGGCCTCATCACCTGTTCAGACATGAAAGTCTGCTTTCCTCTCGAGCTGTCAAAGCAGTCTCAGGCTTTCTGTCTAGTTGACATAGGGATCGGTGGCTTTCTTCCAAGGTGCCACAGGGCTGTCACCCCTGCCATTGTGTTTTGAGACGATCCTCGGCATGACCGTCGAGTCAGTGCAGGGGAGTCAGGTGTATCTGGAGTGGACTGATACATCCAGGTCCTTTGGAATGGAGGCAGGATGCCGGGAGTTACTCTGGAGTGTGAAGTTGAGACCACCTCCACTTGAGGTTTGTTGGGAACGCCGGGATTCCTTTCCTGATGAAGCAGGGAAATGGTCCCTCATCTTGAGATGAGGAGGGATAACCGTAGCTCTTCTTGAGTTGTGGCGGGACCCTCAGTGTTCCTCTAGAGTGCAGACGGGTATGTTGGAGAACTTCTTGCATTGCCTCAAGGGTGTCAAGGACCCTTTCGAGGCTCAAGAGGGAAGGAGGGATTTGTCTCGAGATGCCACAGTAGAAAAGGGCCTCATCTCGCGTTGAGGGGAGAATCTCCTGATTTTTCTCGGGTTGCAGCAGGAAAGTTGGGATTCCACTCGAGTTATGACTGGGAAGTCAGCGACCCTTTCGTGTTGCCTCAAAAAGTCCAATTTCTATACATGTTGCGAGGGGCCTCTCGGGAGTCCTCTCCATTTGCTGCCAGGGCCAAGGTCCTCATCTGGTGTTGAGACCGGAACCTCAGGTTTCCTCTCCTGTGCTGACATGGATCTCGGGGTTCCTCTGGAGTTTTCACTTGGGAGTCTGTCCTCGTCTCTTCTGCAGACATGCAAGTCCACTTTCCCCTCGAGCTGGCAAAGCAGTATCAGGATTCCTGTCAAGTTGACATTGGGATCGGTGGCTTTCTCTCCCGGTGCAACAGGGCTGTCACACCTGCCATCGTGTTTTGAGTCAATCCTCGGCATGACCGTCGAGTCAGTGCAGGGGAGTCACTTGTATCTGGAGTGGATTGGGACATCAGGGTCTTTTGGAATTGTGGCACGACCCCTGGAGTTCCTCTCGAGCTTCAAGTTGAGACCACCTCCTCTTGAGGTGCGATGGGAACGCCAAGATTCCTTTCCCAAGAAGCAGCGAAATGGACCCTCACCTCGAGATGAGGAGGGAAATCCGGGGCTCTTCTTGAGCTCTGGTGGACCCTCGCTGTTCCTTTTGAGTGGAGACGGGTATGTCGGGGAACGTCTTGAGTTGCCTCAAGGGTGTCAAGAAACCTTTCAAGGTTCAAGAGGGAAGGAGGTATTTTTCTTGAGACGCTGCAGCAGAAAAGGGCCTCATCTCGCATTGAGGGGAGAGTCTCCTGGTTTTTCTCGAGTTGCGGCAGGAAACTCGGGGTTCCTCTCGAGTTACGATGGGGACCTCAGGGATCCACTCCTGGGGCCTCAGGAAAGTCTAGTCTCCATGCGAGTTGCGAGGGGCCTCTCGGGATTCCTCTCCAGTCACTGCCTGGGCTGAGATCCTCATCTGGAGTTGATGCCAGAACCTCAGGGTTCCTCTCCAGTGCTGACATGGATCTCATGGTTCTTCCGGAGTTTCAACAGGGGAGTCAGGCCTCGTCTCATGTGAAGACATGCAAGTCCTGTTTCCTCTCAAGTTGTAACAGTAGTGTCAGGCTTCCTGTCGATTTGACATAGGGATCTGTGGCTTTCTGTCGAGGTGCCACACGGCTGTCACACCTACCATCGTGTTGTGAGTCCATACTTGGGGTGACAGTCAAGTCAGTGCAGGGGAATCAGGTGTATCTGGAGTGTATTGGGACATTGGAGTCTTTTGGAATGGTGGAACAACCCCTGGAGTTCCTCTCGAGCTTCAAGTTGAGACTGCCTGCTCTTGAGGTGCGACAGGAACGCTGGGACTCCTTTCCCTACGAAGCAGGGAAATAGACCCTCATCTCGAAATGAGGATGGAAAAACAGGGCATTCTTAGTTGTTTGGGGACACTCGATATTTCTCTCGAGTGGAAACGGGTATGTCGGGGAACCTCTTGAATTGCATCTAGGGTGTCAAGGACCCTATCGAGGCTCATGAGGGAAGGTGTGATTTCTCTTGAGAAGGTATAGCACAAAGGGCCTCATCTTGCATTGAGGGGAGAAACTCCTGGTTTTTCTTGAGTTGCGGCAGGAAACTTGGGGTTCCTCTCAAGTTATGACAGTGACTTCAGGGAGCCGCTCGTGTTGCCTCAGGAACGTCAAGTCTCCATCCGTTGTGAGGGGCCTCTCGGGATTCCTCTCCATTTGATGCCAGGGCCTAGGTCCTCATCTCGAGTTGAGGCAGGAACCTCATGGTTCCTCTCCAAAGCTAACAGGGATCTCGGGGTTCCTAAAGAGTTTCCACAGGGGAGTCAGGCCTCGTCTTGTCTGGAGACATGGAAGTCTGCTTTCCTCTCGAGCTGCCAAAGCAGTTTCAGGCTTCCTGTCTAGTTGACATAGGGATCTGTGGCTTTCTTCCAAGGTGCCACAGGGCTGTCACACCTGCCATTGTGATTTGAGTCAACACTTGGGGTGACAGTCTGCCGGGAGCCAGCACTGAAGATCCCACCAATGAGAATAGTCATGAGTAAGACGCCTGACATGCAAAGGCGAGTCAGGTCTCAAGAGTCTTCTGCCCGAGTATCTACCCCGAAATCAAAATCTGTCTATTTACTGTCTGCTATACTACAGACTTCTGACTAACAGGGGCTATCTCCATCCACCTTTCTCTGGAAAAAGTTAACTTAGAGCTCCAGTTAATAGTCTCCTGCATATAAAGGGAGTGTCTCAGCTCAAACCCCTCTGCTGCTGCTGCTATGTCGCCTGACAGGTTTCTCCGAACTTTTAAAACTATGCTTGTGATTGTTTACAGCCTCCCAACCTCGAGAGGCATGGGAAGCTTAAAACATTTTAAAGATATACAGCCTTTTAAAGAGCTAAGGATAATATTGGTGAAGGATTTCATTGTTGAGTTAATGATTGTCGCCAGGCCTCCATATCCTCAGGCACCTGGTAGTGTATTAATTAATGTAATTGAAATGTAGAAAAAGAAATTTAATAGTTTTGATGTTAGCAATACTAGACCATTGTTAATGAATTTTCTCTTTGTTATAAATCACTGTACTCCTCTTTTTTGTTATAAATCATTGTGTCCTTGCTATGTAAGAATGTAACTTTATTTAGTGCTTTCTAAGAGTGCCACCAGACTTTGGAAAGAACAACGCTTTTAGGGCAAATAAGTTTTCGGGTTGACAGACCCTTTCAGAAGAGGGTCATAAAATGCTAATAGGCATCCTGGCCAGAAGATTATGTAAATCACCTAAGACCTGTGTATACAGATAGGTATGCAGAAAGAAAGCCTGGTCTCGATAATGGTCAGAGCTCCTGGCCCTGCATGACTTTGTATTTTCCATTATTCTCTATGTACAGCTTAATGTATATAAGCTCCCTGGAAAAAATGAAGTGTGGGGCCTCGCCTCATCTTTGCTTTGCTTCCCAGTGTCTTTCTTTGTTTCTTCCTTTATCTTCTTTTCAGGCTGATCCCCTGGAGTGCAGGGGCTCACTGAGTTCACTTTCCTGCCCAGGCTTCTAAGACCCACGTGAGAGGGAGCCCAAGGCGGGTAACCCTCCACTATTCAAGTGGGCGCCTGTAGCCTACGTGAACAGAGCAAGTCTCTTGTCTGAGATTTTATTGGCTTTCTGCATAAACCAAGGAATATCAGCCTCTTTCTCTCCTCTATTTTCTTAACTGCAACATTCATACTTTATCTCTATATACATCTTCGAATAAATCCTTATCTCCTTCTATATCTCTAAATAAATAAATCTCTCATTGCCAACGCCATCCATGCTTGGACACCCTGGATCCAACCGGGGCTGGACCTAGGTAACAGAGGAGTCAGTGCGGGGGAATCAGGATGATCTGGAGTGGATAGGGACATCAGGGTCTTTTTGAATTGTGGCCCGACCCCTGGAGTTCTGCCGAGAGCCAGCACAGGAGATTCCACCCATGACAGGGTCATGGGAAAGACCTGACGGGCAAGGCAAGTCAGGTCTCAAGAAGTCCTCTGTCTGAGCATCTACCCCAAAACCAAAATCTGTCTGTTTACTGTCTGCTATAGTATACTCTTCTGACATTACAGAGGGCTATCCCCGACCACCTTTCTCTGCAAAGAGTTAACTTAGAGCTCCAACTGGTCTCCTGCATATGAAAGGAATGTCTCGGCTTAAAACTCTCTGATGGCTCTCTAACTTGCCTGACAGTTGGAGACTTTTACAACTTGTGATATTTTACAGCCCCCCAACCATGAGAGGCACGAAGCTAAAAGCATCTTAAATATACAGAGCCTTTTTTAAAGAGCTAAGAATTATATTGGTAGAGGGTTTTCACTGTTGAGTCAATGACTGCTGCCAGGCCTCCATATCCTTTATCTTTTAGGCACCTAGAAGGATATTAATCAATATAATCGGGATGCAGAAATAGGAATATAGTAGTTTTGATGTTAGCAACACTAGACTTTTGAGTTAATGAATTTTCTCTTTGTTATAAATCATTGTACTCCTCTTTCATTGTTTTAAATTGTTGTGTCCTTGCTATGTAAGAATGTAACTTTATTTAGTGCTTTCTGAGAGTGGCACCAGACTTTGGGAAGAACAACACTATTAAGACAAATAAGTTTTCTGGTTGACAGACCCTTATCAGAAAACCACCATAAAATGTTAATTGGCCTTCTGGCCAGATGATGTAAATCACCTAAGACTTGTGTATACAGCTAGGTATGCAGAGTAAAAGCCTGGTCTCAATAAGAGTCAGGGCTGCTGACGCTGCATAATTTTGTATTATTCATTGATCTCTATGTACAACCAAAAAGTATAAAAAGCCTTTCTGGACAATAAAGGATGGACCAGTTTCTCAGACCAGCTTCTTGAACTGGTTTCTTGGAAATCTGGCTCCCCCCGTGTCTCTCTCTCTTTCTCCCTCTCCCTCCCTCTCCTTTTCAGGCTGAATTCCCATCGGGAGCATGGAGACTCACCGAGTCTACTTACTTACCCTGGCTTCTGAGACCCACGCGAGAGGGAGCCCAAGGCGGGGCAACCTCTGCTATTCAGACGGGTGCCAGTGGCCTAATGTAGATGGTGCAAACCTCTTTTCTCAAGGTTTTATTAGTTCTCCACATAAACCAAGTTATTCAGCCTCTTTTCTCCACTAAATTGTCCTACTATACTATTCTTTCCTAATCTCTCTTTATATTTCTAATTAAATAGTCCTTTCCCAGACTTCAAATCCATCCCTGCTTAGAATTCCCTGGATCCACTGGGGCTGGACCCCAGCAGAAATCCTCTCGAGTTCAACTTGAGGCCGCCTCCTCTTGAGGTGTGACGGAAATGCCAGGATTCCTTTCCCAACGAAGCAGGGAAATGGACCCTGATCTCGAGTTGAGGAGGGAAAAACGGGGCTTTTCTTCAGTTGTGGCAGGACACTCAATGTTCCTCTCGAGTGGAGACCGTATGTCGGGAAACTTCTTGAGTTGCATCAAGGGTGTCAAGGACCCTCTCAAGGCTCAAGAGGGAAGGTGGGATTTTTCTAGAGATGCCAGAGTGGAAAGGGGCCTCATCTCGCGTTGAGGGGAGAATTTTGTGGTATTTCTCGAGTTGCGGCAGGAAACTTGGTGTTCCTCTCGAGTTACGATGAAGACCTCAGGGACATGCTCATGTTGCCTCAGGAAGTCAAGTCTCCATGCGAGTTGCGAGGGGCCTCTTGGGATTCCTCTCCAGTCAGTGCTGAGTCCTAGGTCAGGATTTGGAGTTGAGGCTGGAACCTCAGGGTTCCTCTCCAGTGCTGGCATGGATCTCGGGGTTCCAATGGAGTTTCAAACGGGGAGTTAGGCCTCGTCTCGTGTGGAGACATGGAAGTCCGATTTCCTCTCGAGCTGTAAAAGTAGTGTCAGGCTTCCTGTCAAGTTGATATAGGGATCTGTAGCTTTCTCTCAAGGAGCCACAGGGCTGCCACACCTGCCATCGTGTTTTGAGTCGATACTCGGGATGACCGTCGAGTCAGTGCAGGGGAATCAGTTTTATTTGGGGTTGATTGGGACATTAGGGTCTTTATGAATTTTGGCATGACCCCTGGAGTTCCCCTAGAGTTTCAAATTGAGACCGCCTCCACTTGAGGTGCGAGGGGAACGTCGGGATTCCTTTCCCAACGAAGCAGGGAAATGGACTCTCATCTCGAGATGAGGACGAAAAACCAGGGCTCTTCTTGAGTTGTGGCGGGATACTTGGTGTTCCTCTAGAGTGGGGACGACTATGTCGGGGAACTTCTTTAGGTTCATCAAGGTTGCAACTTGATTCACGTTGCATCATGGGTGTCAAGGACCGTTTCGAGACTCAAGAAGGAAAGTGGGATATCTCTCGAAATGCCACAGTGGAAAAGGGCTTCATCTCGCGTTGAGGGGAGAATCTCCTGGTTTTTCAAGAGTTGCAACAGGAAAATTGGTTTTCCTCTAGAGTTACTACGGGGACTTCAGGGATGCGATCGTGTTGCCTCAGGAAGTCAAGTCTCCATGCCAATTGAGAAGAGCCTCTCCGGATTCCTCTCCTTTCGGTCCTGGGTCTTAAGTCATCATCTGGAGTTGAGGCCAGAACCTCATGTTTCCTCTCCAGTGCTGACATGGATCTCGGGGTTCCTATGGAGTTTCAATAGGGGAGTCAGGCCTCATCTCGTGTGGAGACATGCAAGTCCGCTTTCCTCTCGAGCTGTAAAAGTAGTGTCAGGCTTCCTGTTGAGTTAACATAGGGATCTGTGGCTTTCTCTCAAGGTGCCACAGGGTTATCACACCATCCATCGTGTTTTGAGTCGATACTCGAGGTAACAGTCGAGTCAGTGCAGGGGAGTCAGGTTTATCTGGAGAGGATTTTTACATCGGGGTCTATTTGAATTGTGGCAAGACCTCTAGAGTTCCTCTCAAATTTCAAGTTGAGACCGCCTCCTCTTGAGTTGCAATGGGAACTCCGGGATTCCTTTCCCGACGTAGCAGGGAAATGGACCCTCATGTCGACATAAGGAGGGGAAAACGGGGCTCATTTTGAGTTGCGGCAGGACACTCGGTGTTCCACTCGACTGTAGACCGGTATGTCAGGGAACTTTTTGAGTTGCATCAAGGTTGCAACATGATGCAAGTTGAATCAAGGATGTCAAGGACCCTTGCGAGGCTCAAGAGGGAAGGTGGGATTTCTCTCGAGACACCACAGCAGTAAAGGGCCTCTTCTTGCTTTGAGGGGAGAATCTCCTGGTTTTTCTTGAGTTGTGGCAGGAAACTTGGGGTTCCTCTTGAGTTATGACAGGGATCTCAGGGACCCATGCATGTTGCCTCAGGAATGTCAAGTTTCCTCGCCAGTTGCAAGGGCCCTCTCGGAATTCAGCTCCAGTCGGTGCTGGGTTCTAGGTCCTCATCTGCAGTTGAGGCCAAAACCTCAGAGTTCTTCTCCAGTGCTGACATGGATCTCAGGGTTCCTATGGAGTTTCAACAGGGGAGTCAGACCTCGTCTTGTGTGGAGACATGCAAGTCGTTTTCCTCTTGTGCTGTAAAATTAGTGTCAGGCTTCTTGTTGAGTTGACATAGGGATCAGCGGCTTTCTTTTGAGGTGTCACAGGGCTGTCACACCTGCCATCGTGTTTTTAGTTGATACTTGGAGTGACAGTCGAATCAGTGCAGGGCAATCAGGTTTATCTGAAGTGGATTGGGACATCAGGGTCTTTTTGAATTGTGGCATGACCCCTGGAGTTTCTCTAGAGTTTCAAGTTGAGACCACATCCTCTTGAGGTGCGATGTTCGCTGGGAATGCTTTCCCAACGAAGCAGGAAATCGGGAGCCAACATGGGGAATCCCGCCCATGGAAATGTCGTGTGGAAAGGGGCCTGACAAAACGCAAAGGCGAGATCACGCCTCAGGGGTTCCCTTAGATTTTCTTGAGCCTCTACCCCCAAAATCAGAGTCTGCCTGCATTACTGTGTTATGCTTTCCACCTACTCTTCTGATGTTAACAGTTGGCTGTCCCCCCACCATCTTTTAGATATTAAGTCTCCTGGGTATAGTAAGAGTGTTTCAATCCAAACACCCCTCTGTTGTCTTTTTAGCCTGCCTGACAAGTTTGTCCAGACTCTTACAGCTGCACATGTGATTGTTAGTGGCCTCCCAACCACGAGAGGCACAGGAAGCTTAAAACGTCCTAGAAATATAGGGGCTTCTGAGGAGACAAAATCATTAGAATAGGAATGATTATGGTTTCATTGTTGAGCCATCACTTGCTGCCAGGTTTTCATATCTTTTATTTGTTGATATAGCTGATATGTAGAAAAAACAGGTAGTAGCCCTGACATTAGCAACATTAGATCTTTGAGTTAAGTACTTTCTTTGTTATAACCCACTGCACCTTTGTTCTACAGGAATGTAACTTGATTTACTACTTTAAGGGTGAGGTAAATTAAAGAAAAAACACTTCAAGGGAAAATGAGTTTTCTGGTTGATAGACATTTATCTAGGAAAAGAGCCATAAAAAATGTTAACAGGCCCCCTGGCCATAAGATGATGTAAAACCACCTGAGACCTTTTGTATATGGGAGGTATGGGGGAAAAAAAAGCCTGGTCTCAATAAGGGTCGGGACTGCTGTCCCTGCATAACTCCGCATATTCCATTACTTATTTATGTACAACTTGGAGTATATAAGCTGCCTTTGAAAATAAAGTCTGGGGTCTGACACCAATGCTTGGCTCCCCCATGTCATTCTTTTCTCCCTTTTCAGGCTGAATTCCCATCTGGAGCACAGAGGTTCTCCGTGTCTACTTATTTGCCCTGGCTTCTAAGATCCATGCGCGAGGGAGCCAAGGTGTGACACCTCCACTGTTCAAGAGGGAGATGGTGGCCTACATAGACGGTGCAAGCCCCTTGTCTCAGAGCTTTATTGGTCTCCTGTGTAATAAAGTTGTTCAGCCTCTTTTCTCCACTAATTTTCCTACTAGACTATTATTTCCTAATCTCTCTTTATATATCTAAATAAATAAGTCTCTCCTCGCCAACTCCTTCCCGCTTCAAATTACCCTGGATCCACTGGGGCTGGACCCCGACACATCTCAAGATGAGGAGGGAAAAATGGGGCTCTTCTTGAGTTGTGACGGGGCACTTGGTATTCCTCTCGAGTGGAGACAGGTATGTCGGGGAACTTCTTGAGTTGCATCAAGGGTGTCAAGGACTCTTTCGAGGCTCAAGAGGGAAGGTGGGATTTCTCTCGAGACGCCGCAGTGGAAAAGGGCCTCATCTCGCATTGAGGGAAGAATCTCCTGGTTTTTCACGAGTTGCAGCAGGAACCCTGGGGTTCCTCTCGAGATAAGATGGGGACCTCAGGAACCTGCTCGTGTTGCCTCAGGAAAGTCAAGTCTCCATTTAAGTTCTGAGGGGTCACTCAGGATTCCTCTGCAATTTGTGCCGGGTCCTAGGTCCTCATCTGGAACTGAGGCCAGAACCTCAGGTTTCCTCTCCAGTGCTGACATGGATCTCGGGGTTCCTAATGAGTTTCAACAGGGGATTCAGGCCTCTTCTTGTGTGGAGACACGGAAGTCCACTTTCCTCTCAAGCTGTAAAAGTAGTGTCAGGCTTCCTGTCCAGTTGACCTAGGGATATATGGCTTTCTCTCAAGGTGCCACAGGGCTGTCACACCTACCATCATGTTTTGAGTTGATACTCGGGGTGACAGTCGAGTCAGTGCAGAGGAATCAGGTGTATCTGGAGTGGATTGGACATAGGTGTCTTTATGAATTGTGGCACGAACCCTGGAGTTCCTCTCGAGTTTCAAGGTGAGACCGCCTCCTCTTGAGGTGCGACGGGAATGCCAGCATTCCTTTCCTGATGAAACAGGGAAATGGACCCTCATCTCGAGATGAGGAGGGAAAAATGAGGCTGTTCTTGAGTTGTGGCGGGACACTCGGTATTCCTCTTGAGAGGAGACGGGTATGTCGGGGAACTTATGACCCAGTCAAATAAGTAAACACAGCGAGCCTCTATGTTCCAGATGGGAATTTAGCCTGAAAAGGAGAAAAAGAAAAGAAGACACAGGGGGAGCCAGATTTCAGAGAAAATGGTCCATCCTTTATTTTCCAGGAAAGCTTTTATACTTTAAGTTATACACAGAGATCAAAGTCATGCAGGGTCAGCAGCCCTTACCCTTATCAAGACCATGCTTTCTCTCTGGATATCTAGCTGTATACACAGGTCTTAGGTGATTTACATCATCTTCTGGCCAGGAGGCCTATTAGCATTTTATGGCCCTTTTCTGATAAGGGTCCATCAACTAGAAAACTTATTTGCCCTAAAAGTGTTGTTATTATTAAAGTCTGGTGTCACTCTCAGAAAGCAGTAAATTAAGGTTACATTCTTACATTGCAAGGATACAAAAATTTATAACAAGGAAAGAGGAGTACAGTGATTTATAACAAAGAGAAAATTCGTTAACTCAAAAGTCTAGTATTGCTAACATCAAACTACTATATTCCTATTTCTGCATCCCAATTACATTGATTAATATCCTCCCAGGTGCCTAAAGATGGAGGCCTGGCGGCAATCATAATTCAACAATGAAACCCTTCACCAATATAATTCTTAGCTCTTAAAAAAGGCTCTATATCTTTAAGATGTTTTAAGCTTCATGCCTCTCATGGTTGGGGGCCTGTAAGCAATCACATGCGTAGTTGTAAAATTATGGTAAACCTGTCAGGCAAGTTAGAGAGCCATCAGAGGGATTTGAGCAGAGACACTCCTTTTATATGCAGGAGACTGTTAACTGGAGCTCTAAGTTAACTTTTCCCAGAGAAAGGTGGTCGGAGATAGCCCCCTGTTAATGTCAGAGGAGTCGGTGAAAGTCATAAGATAATAAGACGGACAGAATCTGGTTTTGGGGTAGATGCTCGAGAAGTTCTGGGGTGGGGCACGAGGCCTGATCCCGCCTTTGCATGTCAGGCCCCTTCCTCATGACCTTTGCCACGGGGAGGATTCCTCATGCTGGCTCCCGGCATCTCCCCCTTTTTTACTTCTTAAGAAAGCCATATGTAGTTCAGTCGCGAGCTTCTGTATGCTCTGTGGAAGAATCCTGACAATACAAGGAAGAATAATTATGTGAAGCAGAATCACAGCAGCTACAGTAGCATAGCTAAAAATAGTAGACAGAATGTTCTTTTCAGAAATCAAGTTAGAGAATGTATGGAAAAAGTCATTTGCTACTCCTGTGGCAGTAAAATCTAATCAGGAGTGTTCCATGGTCTGTATCTGATTATGAAGTTTCCCTAAATCTAAACTAATATCTGAGCTATTCCAAACACCTGAAATATGATTTTTAATTTTCTCTTAGTCATAATCTGTCTTGTTCACTTTCAGGGGTGTTACACATATGCACCGGTAGTCAGCATGACAGGACAACATCATTTTTCCTTTTAGAGCCCATAGTTCAGTCCCAATATGCATTATAGCCTCTTCTAAGGCGTCTACCCTCATTTCTAATTTCCTATCTATAGCTTCCTGTGTTGCCAGCGCTAAAGAAACATTTTTTGACATAGTATCAACATATTGAGCAGTATGCACTTGTTGGGTCAATGATATTGCTGCCACAGTAACAGAAGCAATTGCAGCTATTAAAGCTGATATTCCCAAGAAAAGTAAGCCCACAAACCTTCGGTTCACATTAAATCTTGTTGTTGTTGTAACACAGCAAGACCATAATTATCATATCAATAAGTATTTACAGTTGCAGGCACCATAATATAGGGTGGATGTTTTAGCACCACAAAAGAACAAACATTATATTGAGGAGTTAAACAAGATGAAAGCATACATTGTTCACAAGACACTATATTGGGCCCACCTGAAGAATTCATTCGTATATTAAGTCTTCCAGAATCATTGGCAAACAGAAAAATATATGGAGAAGGTAAACAAGCTAAAATAGAGTAAGCAGAGTCATTATCTTGCCTGGTTAAAGTAATAGGGGCAGTAGCGGCGAGGGCTTTCCAAATTTCTGGCTGCCAAAAGGTTTTATCTTTAGTTGTATAGGACAACATAGGAGGAACAAATTGATTATGATGCCATCTAGTGGTGGATAATGGCCAAGGGACTGAATTTTCTTTCCAATTATAAAACCTTCCGGTAAAATCATCATTGATCCTTGTGTCCTCACTTGGGCTTGTGTTACTCCAGTCCTGAATTGAGTAATTTCCTCCTCCTGGTATTCTGTAATCAATTCTTGAATTATAAGTACAAGATTTCCAAATTGGATACCCTGTGTGATCATCTATAGTGTTCCATATAACGTCTGTGGGAGCAACATGGTTACAAGTTGGATATCCTGGAGGGGCTCTGAGGAACAGATATATGTAGGGGTCAAGGGCCCCAGACATATGAGCCTGTAATATCCAAACTGCCCGTTGCCCTTTAAATGCAAGTTTTAATGTTGGAGAGTCTGTCAGAATTACTTTTTTAGAAGCTCCAATACATCCTTTTTTGGTGGGAGTAATAAAGTTTCCTGTTTGACCAGAGGGAAAATTAAAGCAAACAGGAAGTTCATCTGCCAATCCCCTAAAGGTATAATTGAAATTGATGGGGTATTCATCCTTCATATAGGAAGCATATAATCCTCCCAAAAGACGAGGCTGATTTTTATGGACTTGTATAGGGTCACTGTTCCAAGTAACTACTTGGAAGGTTGGAGGATCTGGGAGATATGCTCAATATTTTTATGGAGTGGGATAGGAGGCGGTTACCTGGCAAGATAGTAGGGCAAGCATAGCAATAAACACTTTCTCAAGGGAGGTTGAAAATCCCTGTAAAGAAGCTATCCCCTGTGCCTGGTGACAGAGCGTTTTAATCTGTCCCCAGGTGGGTATGGAGGCTCACTGATTGCCTGAGTAGGACGTCCTGGCACCTTCCTTCGGGGTAAAGTGTTAGAGGGATCAATATCTTGTATATGAAGTTGTGACATCTGTTTGGTGGGTGGGTCCACTCCCTGCTCATCCAGGCTTCCCGATGTCAGCTGTCCCGAGGTCAGCAGAGTTTCCTGTGCTGGCAGAGGGAGCAGAGGTAGGGGAGACTCCTTCCTTTTTTGGGGTCACGCCAGTGGAGGAATCCGGTATCTGGGGAGCTGCGTCATGATGAATCAGCCTGTCCAGGACCCAAATTGGAGAATCTGTGTCCTGTGGAAAAACACAAACATATCCTCAGCCGCTGGTTAGCAATGGGTCAGGACCCCTCCATTGTCCAGATAGGAAGTCTCTCCAGTCCACCAATGGCTTTGTGTTTGATTCTTCCAGACACCAATGATGAAACATTGCAGTGGTTCCAGATGAATCAGCATTTAAATTATTTATTACAAAAACAGCATGTTGTAAAATCTGATGGGGGGAACTATACTTAAATTCCCCTTCTTTTAATTTTTGAATTTGGATTTTTAATGTTTGGTGAGCTATTTCCACAATGGCTTGTCCCTGCGGATTGTAAGGGATGCCTGTGTTATGTTTAATTTGAAACTTTGTACAAAATTCCTGAAAAGACTTAGAAGTGTAAGCAAGGGCATTATCAGTTTTTAAAGCTTTTGGCAAGCCCAAATATGAAAAACAAGTAAAGAGATGTTGTATTACATCTTTAGATGCTTCTCCTGTGCAAGCAGTCACAATACTAACATGAGAAAAGGTATCTACAGTTACATGAACAAAAGACAATTTTCCAAATGAGGTGACGTGAGTTACATCCATTTGTCAGAGGGCATTAGGCTTGAGACCGCAAGGGTTAACTCTTATAGGCTGGCTATTAATAGTAGTGGGGAAGTGTAAGCAGGAACGAACAATCTCTCGAACAGATTCTCAAGGAATTTGAAATTGATATCTTAAGGCAGTAGCATTTTGATGATGAAGTGCCGGGGTCCAGCCCCGGTGGATCCAGGGTGATTCAAAGGTGGGGGGACAGCGTTGGCATCTTTGGAAAAATACATATTTAATTACAGATACAGAGAGAGATTAGAAACAGATAGTGTAGTAGGAGATAGTGTAGTGGAGAAAAGGAGGCTGAATCCAGATGGGAATTCAGCCAGAGCAATGGGAGCAAGAAAGAAGCGACATGGGGGAATCAGTCTTTCTGGAAACTGATCCGATTCCTTTATTTTTAGGTTTGCTTATATACCTTTTGTTACACATAGGGATGAATACAGAGTCACGCAGGGTTCAGCAGTCCTGACCTTTATCAAAATCAGGTGCTTCACATAAATGTATAAAAAAAAGGTCTTAGGGATATTACATCATCTTCTGGCCATGAGTGAGACCTGCTGACATTTTATGATCCTTTTTTTCTGATAACCAAAAAACTTATTTCTTCCAAGGGTGTTTTTTCTTAAACCAGGCACCACCCTCCAAATAAAGTTACATTCTTATAGGGTGAAGGTGTAGTGAGTTACAATCAAGAAAGGAATTTATTTAACCCAAGGTTAACATGATTAATCTTAAAGGTTAATACTTATTTCTCCTATATACTTAAAGGTTAATGCTTATTTCTCCTATATGTTAGTTATATTCATTATAAGGGCAGGGAATATGGAGATTTAGCAGCAAACATCAGCCCAACAAATGAAAATCCTTTCACCAATGTTCCCCTTAAGATCTATTTAGTCTTAAGATAGTAATAAAGTTACATTTTTACATAGCAAGGACACAGTGGTTTATAACAAAGTACAGTGATCTATTACAAAAAAGAAAATTCATTAACTCAAATAGTCCAGTATTGCTAACATCAAAAACTACTATATTTCCTTTTCTATATTCCAAATACATTGATTAATATATTTCCAGGTGCCTAAGGATATGGAGGCCTGGTGGCAATCATTGACTCAACAAGAAGAAAAAGCCCTATGCTAATTAAGACTCTCAAAATACTCCAAAATACTCTGTGCTGTTTATGGTTGAGAGGTAGTAAACAATCATGTGCATAGTGGCAGGAGTATGGATAATCCTGTCACACAAGCTAGTCTGTCAGCAGAGAGGTTTGACCAGAAACATCCTTGTCCTACCCAGAGCAGGGAATTAGCAGCAATTATTGACACAACAAATGAAAAACCCTTCACCAATATAATTCCTAACCAACCCACTATACTAATAATTTCCAACTCCCCAAAAGAAGTTGCCTTTAGTAAGTCTAAAACATCTTGTGCCTCTCAGATTGGGAGGCTGTAAACACTCACATGTGGCCGGACGAACCTATACAGACGGGCTAGATAACCTTCAGAGGAGTCCATAAGCTGAAACACTCTTGTCACGCCCAAGAATTTTTATTGCCTTGGAGCTGCACGTTTACTCCTTCTCCGAGAGAAACGGTTATGGGGGAGAGCATAAAACAGACTCTGGTTTTGGGGTTAGATGCTCGCGAACAGGGGGTTTCCTGAGGCTTGATCACGCCTTTGCATATGCCAAGCCTCCTTCCTCATGACCTTTGCCATGGGCAGAGTTCCTCACGCTGGCCCCCGGCAATGAAGTGAGTGAGAGGCTCGGGCTTCTTCAAAAACAGAAGCCACTGTATACCTCGTTAGTGAATCTGCCAAATCATTTAGAGCATTTAAAGGTCCAGGTAGTCCGGAATGAGCTCGAATGTGGTCAATGAAAAATACTCTGTTTCTTTTCCAAATTTGTTGCTGCAATTGAGTTAACAAGTGAAACATAGTAGTTTTGTTCTGGGGCAGAACTGCAGTCTCAATGTGCGGAAACAGCCTGACCACATACTGAGAATCAGAGTAAAGGTTAACTTTCTCATCTGCAAACATAACAAAAGCTTCTATAACAGCTGTGAGTTCACCTATTTGAGCTGAAGTTTCTTGCATTACTAAAACCTTATGATGATTTCTTGTAACTATAGAGGCTTTACTGTTTGCTGACCCGTCAGTGAAAGCTATCTGAGCATCTGGAATAGGGAACTGTGTACATCTAGCAGGAAAAATAACTGGGTGTCTAGATATAAAATTTTACACAACATGCAAGGGTAAATGATGCAAAATTTGACCACAATAGTTTCCTACAGCAATCTGCCAATCTTCATCAAACATTAAAAGAGCATCAAGCTCTTCCTTGTTATATGGAATTACAATTTCTGATGGCTCTTTGGCAAACAATTCAATGCTCCTCTTTCTTCCCTTTAATATCAACGTAGCTATCAACCCTGGATAAGAAGCCACTACTTTTTTAGCTTGAGCGGGAAGATGGACCCATTCTAGGGGGCCATTTTGCCATAAAGCTCCCATAGGTGTGGTTGGGGTAGCCAGGCAAAGGAATTGCCAGGCAGCTGCTAATTCAATTCTTTTTACATAACTATCAGATAAAGCCTTTTCTACTTTGCGTAAGGCTTCCTGAGCCTCAGCGGTTAGTTGCCTTTTTGAAGTTGGATCAGGATCCCTGTGCAGAATGTTAAAAAGAGGCTTCAGCTCAGCAGTGGTTAATTTCAAATAAGGCCTTATCCAATTAATATCACCTAAAGGTTTTTGATAATCATTCAAAGTAACAAGATGGTCTTTTTTAATTGTATTGGGGCATGAGTCACTGTTACTGAATTTATAACCCTACCTAAATAAGTTATGGGTGGATTTATTTGAATTTTCTCTGGGACAATTGTTAAGCCTCTAGCTGACAATGCCTGAGTTAAATTTTGGAGAATGGTTTGTAAATGAGCTTTATCTGGATGAGCTATTAAAATATCATCCATGTGTGGATCATATATACTTGTGTGTATTTAGCCCTAATATCTTCTAAAGCAGTATTGACAAATTTTTGACATAAGGTAGAGCTATTTTTCATTCCCTGAGGTAACACTTTTCATTGAAACCTTAAATAAGGCTGTTTAAAATTTTCTGATGATAGACTAAAGGCAAATCTCTTTTTATCTTCAGCACTTAAAGGAATGGTGAAATAATAATGTTGTAAATCAATTACAATTATATTATATCCCTCTGGAACGGCTACTGGGGAAGGGATCCCAGGCTGTAAAGCCCCCATATTCTCCATAGTGGCATTAATCTCTCTTAAACCTTGTATAAGTCGCCACATACCAGATTTTTTCTTAATAACAAAAATAGGAATGTTCCAGGGGCTATTGGAGGGCTCAATATGTCCCAATTGTAGTTGTTCAAAGATTAACGCTTTAGCTGCCAGTAATTTTTCTTTAGGCAGAGGCCATTGTTCCACCCACACCGGGTTTTGAGATTTCCACTTAATGGGGTCAGCAGCAAAAACAATGGCCTCCATTATAAATTTGGATACCCCAATCCAGTACATAGCTTTAGAGGAGTTGGGCAAATTGGCTCAATTATTCCTGTCTGTTGTTTACCTAATCCTTTAGATGGATCATAGCCCATTTGCAGCATTTGAGAGGTCATTTTATCATCAGGGCTAAAAAGTAGCACTCCCATTTCAGACAGCACGTCCCTTACCCACAGGGTAAAGGGAAGCGAAGGAACTGCATACAGGAAGAAAGTTCCACAAGTATCTTCAAACTGCCAATCTAATATTTTTGCACTTTTAACTACTGCAGGGGTTCTCCCTAATCCCACCAACTCATTTTCAGTGGCATGTGTGGGCCAGGAGCTGGGCCAGTCTTTCCCAGAGATGCAAGAGACATTTGTTCCTGTGTCTAATAGACTTGCCACAATAGACTTGCCATTGACCAGAATAGTTTTCATAGGGCGTTTCTGAGTAATTTCTGTTATCCAAAAAACCATATCACTAGACCCAAATCCTTTCTCCTGCCTTTCACTTTGAGTAGCTGTGTGCCCTATGGCAGTGTGGTAAGGCAAAAGTAAAAGTTGTGCTATTCTTTGTCCCTGATGAATTTGTATAGTTTTAGTTGGGGGTGAAATCATTATCTGAATTTCTCCTGTATAATCTGAGTCAATTACTCCAGGGATAATTGTTAAGACCTTGCATAGCCAAGGAACTTCTGCCTAATATAATTCCCACCAAGCCTGTCGGTAATGGACCTTTAACCCCTGTAGGGATTTTTATAGTGGGGCTATCTGGTGTTAATATTGTTGAGGTGGTGGAACTGAGGTCCAGTCCTGTGCTGCCTGTGATTGCTCTGATGAGTTCTGTGATGGGACGAAGGGAATGAATGGATTCAGTGTTGTTGCCCCAATTATTGTCGGGGCTTGGGGCTGGCCCCTCAATCCGTTTTCCAACTGCTGGTCAGGGCCCAAAAAAGCTCCGTTTCTATGGAATTGTGGCCTGCATTCTTTTGCTCAATGATATACTTTTTGACAACGAGGGCAAAGAGACATAGGGATATTAGCAGATAAGAGTGGGGTGAGAGAATTTTGGGGTGAGAGCGGACACAGCCGGGGGGGGGCAGAATTTGGCAGAGCAGAACCAGCTGCTTTTGGGAGGCAAGTGCGCATAAAGTGCCCCTCCCATCCGCAAGAGAGGCAGGCCTTGGATAAACCAATATTCTGGCCTGGACTACTGGAATGACTCTTTGACGGGTTATTTCTGTTTGTACAAAAGGATTGTACTGCCTGTTGATAAGAATTTCCCTTTATGGCTGCAGCTATGACAACGCCCTGCATCATTGCTGGCCCTACAGCTGCACCTTGCCTGATGTAATCTCCTATTTGCCCAGATTTTTTTATAGGACGTAGAATGGCCTGGCAAGTAGAATTAGCATTTTCAAATGCCAGTTGTTTTATCAGTACTCCTGCTGCCTCAAAATTGGAAATTACTCTGTGTACTGCCTCTGCAAGTCGTGATATAAAGTCCTCATATGGCTCTTCTGGTTTTTGTTTAATGTTTGAAAAGGAAGAGGTTGATTCTTTCCCTTCAGGCAACAATTGCCAAGCCCCGAGGGTGCAGGCGGTTACTTGGTCTAAAGTCTTTATGTCTAATCCCATCTGATCTCTAAGTGTTCCAAATTCATTATTCCCTGTCAGCATACTTTTAACAATATATCTTGGGCCATATTTTTGGTTGGTATCGGGCTGTTTTGGGGCAATGTCATCAAATTCAGCTCTCCAAAGTACATATTGCCCTCCTAACAGACAAGCTTTAGCAACTGTCTTCCAGTCATGTGGTGCCATCCATCTGGCCGCTAAGACCTCTACCAATTGTAAAGTATACAGGGTTTTAGGCCCATATGAAGCACAAGCCTATTTGAGTTCTTTAACCATTTTCATTGGTATGGGTTCCCAGTGAGGGGCTCTTCCCCCACCGCTTCCGTCAAATATTATGGGAAAACAAGCCTCAAGGTGGGGATCAAATTCATCCTCGGAGCTACAGAGAACCTTTCTCCGGGGAACTTCTAGTGGAGGCCTCTCACCCCTATAGGGAGGAGGGCAAGGGGGAACCGAAGCATCCCATGTCTTTTCTTTTCATACTCCGGAGATCTTTTAACTGTTTGATGTTTAAATCTTATGGATGGTCTAATTGAGGATGTTTCCCTTAAGCTCCTGGGAGCAGGTGGCCTGATTGGGGACTGATAAGTTGTTTCAGTCGTGTCCAACTCTGTGTGACCCCACAGACGGCAGCCCACCAGGCTCCCCCGTCCCTGGGATTCTCCAGGCAAGAACACTGGAGTGGGTTGCCATTTCCTTCTCCAATGCATGAAAGTGAAAAGTGAAAGGGAAGTCACTCAGTCGTGTCCGACTCTTAGCAACCCCACAGACTGCTGCCTACCAGGCTCCTCCGTCCATGGGGTTTTCCAGGCAAGAGTACTGGAGTGGGGTGTCATCATTTCTATTAAACTCCTGGGAGCAGATGGCCTGATTGGGGACGTTTCTCTTAAACTCCTGGGAGTATCTTTATCTAAAAGGGACCAGTCCTCATCAAAATGGTATCGAGCTGCTCTTTCCTCTAAATCTTTCTCATATTGAGGTAAAAGCTGATCTTTCTTCTCATTCCTATCTTCTATCTGCTCCTGGGCAGTCATTGCAGCTAGCATTTATTTAGCTGCCGATAGCTAGGTATAGCCTCTTTTTCCTCATCTTCCTTTTTTACATGTATATTTTTTCCTTCACTTTCCTCTTTAACATGTACCTTTTCAGATTCAAGAGCAAGGTCTAAAGCATCTCTAATCATATTCCATAAGGAAAAAGTATCAGTAGGTACTTTTTCCGGACCATGCTGAGTGTAATAAGCTTTCAGCTGTTTTCCTACCTTTTCCCAGGTATCTAAAATAACAGTGCCCTCTTCTGGAAACCAAGGACATTGCTCTTGTATGAATGTACAAAAAGATTGAATATTGGCTTTCTTAACTTTAATTCATCTTTTATTTAACAGTTGCAAGATTACTCCTATAAAAAGCTGTCTTTCTTTTGATTCACTGTTACCTATGTCATAAAATTAAGTTTTGTAAAGCAGGTTTCATTTCAACCTTTGTAAACAGGGGTTTCTTTTCAACCCTTAGAAAGCAGGTTTCTTTCAAACTTTAGAAACCGGGTTTCTCTTCAACCCTTTAACACTTCCCACTCCTACTCACCCTGTGTATCTTATACAGGGGGGTCTGCAGCACCCTAAGTGGGTTTGTATCCATCCCACAAACTCAACACTGGGGTAGTAACAGAAATTACTCTGGCAGAGTAACAGAAATTACTCCAGGGGGAGTAACAGAAATTATTCCGGGAGGAGCAACAGAAAGTGCTCCGGGGGGAGCAATAGAAATTGTTCTGAGAGACCTACTTTCTAATAGCCTGTTCTGGGTGCCACTGGCCGGGGTCCAGCCCCGGTGGATCCAGGATAATTTGAAGTGGGGACGGAGTTGGCGATTAAAGAGAGATTAATTAGAGATTTAAAGAGAGATTAGGGAAGAATAGTGTAGTGTAGAGAGAGGAGAGAAAATAGAGGAGAAAAAGAGGCTGTATTCCTTGGTTTACATAGAAAGCCAATAAAGCTCCGAGACCTGGAGTTTGAACCGCCTAAGGCAGGACACAGGCGCCCACTTGAATAGCGGAGGGTGCCCCACCTTGGGCTCCCTTTCTCTTGGGTCTTACAAGTCCAGGCAAATAAGTAGACGTGGTGAGCCTCTATGTACCAGATGGGAATTTATCCTGAAAAGGAGAATAAGAAAAGAAGACATGGTGGGAGCCAGACTTCTGAGAAACTGGTCCATCCTTTATTTTCCAGGAAAGCTTTTATACTTTAAGTTATACATAGACATCAATGGATAATACAAAGTCATGCAGGGTCAGCAGACCTGACCCTTATTGAGACCAGGCTTTCTCTCTGCATATTTAGCTGTATACACAAGTCTAAGGTGATTTACATCATCTTCTGGCCAGGAGGCCTATTAGCATTTTATGGCCCTTTTCTGATAAGGGTCCATCAACCAGAAAACTTATTTGCCCTAAAAGTATTGTTCTTACTAAAGTCTGGTGCCACTCTCAGAAAGCACTAAGGTTACATTCTTACATTGCAAGGATATAAAAATTTATAACAGTGAAAGAGGAGTACAGTGATTTATAACAAAGAGAAAATTCATTAACTCAAAAGTCTAGTATTGCTAACCTCAAACTACTATATTCCTATTTCTGCATCCCAATACATTGGTTAATATCCTCCCAGGTGCCTAAAAGTTGGAGGCCTGGCAGAAATCATAACTCAACGATGAAACCCTTCCCCAATATAATTCTTAGCTCTTTAAAAAAAGGCACTATATCTTTAAGATGTTTTAAGCTTCATGCCTCTCATGGCTGGGGGTCTGTAAACAATCACATGGGTAGTTGTAAAAGTCCAGGTAGCCAGTCAGGCAAGTTACAGAGCCATCAGAGGGATTTGAGCAGAGACACAACTTTTATATGCAGGAGACTGTTAACTGAAGCTCTAAGTTAACTTTTCTCAGAGAAAAGTGGTCAGAGATAGCCCCCTGTTAATGTCAGAGGAGTCAGTGAAAGTCATAACACAAAAAGACAGACAGATTCTGGTTTTGGGGTAGATACTCAAGAAGTTCCAGGGGGGCCACATGAGACCTGCTCCCACCTTTGTATGTCAGGCTCCTTCCTCATGATCTTTGTCATGGGCAGGATTCCCCATGCTGGCTCCTGGCAGTGATGTGTGGATTTCTCTCCAGGTGCCACAGGGCTGTCACACCTCCCATCATGTTTTGAGCCAATACTCGGGGTGACAGTCGAGTCAGTGCAGGGGAATCAGGTTTATCTGGAGTGGATTGGGACATCAGAGTCTTTTTAAATTGTGACACACCCCTGGAGTTCCTCTCGAGTTTCAAGTTGAGACCACCTCCTCTTGAGGTGCGATGGCAATGCAGGGATACCTTTCCCGACAAAGCAGGGAAATGGACCCTCATCTCGAGATGAGGAGGGAAAACTGGGGCTCTTCTTGAGTTGTGGAGGGACATTTGGTGTTCCTCTTGAGTGGATCAGGTATGTCAGGGAACTTCTTGAGTTGCATCAAGGGTGTCATGGACCATTTCAAGGCTCAAGAGGGAAGGTGGGATTTCTCTCAAGACGCTGCAGCAGAAAAGGGCCTCATCTAACGTTGAGGGGAGAATCTCCTGGTTTTTCTCTAGTTGTGGCAGTAACTTGCTGTTCCTCTCGAGGTAAGATGGGGACCTCAGGGACCCGTTCGTGTTGCCTCAGTAAAGACAAGTCTCCATGCGAGTTGCAAGGGGCCTCTCAGGATTCCTCTCCAGTCGATGTCGGGGCCTAGGTCCTCATCTCAAGTTGAGGCCAGAACCTCATATTTCCTCTCCAGGGCTGACATGGATCTCAGGGCTTCCCCTGGAGTTTCAAAGGGGGAGTCAGGCCGTGTCTGGTGTGGAGACTTGGAAGTCTGCTTTCCTCTCCAGCTGTAAAAGTAGTGTCAGGCTTCCTGTCGAGTTTCCATAGGGATCTGTGGCGTTCTCTAGAGGTGTCTCAGGACCGTCACACCTCCCATCGTGTTTTGAGTCAGTACTCGGTATTACAGTCGACTCAGTGCATGGGAATCAAGATTATCTGGAGTGGATGGGGACATCTGGGTCTTTTTGAATTGTGGCACAACTCTTGAAGTTCCTCTCAAGTTTCAAGTTGAGACTGCCTCCTCTTGAGGTGCGATGGTAACGCCAGGATTCCTTTCCCAACAAAGCAGGGAATTGGATCCTCATCTCGAGATAAGGAGGGAAAAAAGGAGCTCTTCTTGAGTTGTGGCAGGACCCTCGAGTGTTCCTCTCAAGTGGAGACGGGTATGTCGGGGAAGTTGTTGAGTTGCATCAAGGGTGTCAAGGACCCTTTTGAGGCTCAAGCAAGAAGGTAGGATTTCTCTCGAGACGCGCCAGTGGAAAAGGGACTCACCTCGCATTGATGGGAGACCTCCTGGTTTTTCTCGAGTTGCGGCAGGAAATTTGGGATTCATCTTGAATTACGATGGGGATCTGAGGGACCTGCTCGTGTTGCCTCAGAAAAGTCCAGTCTCCATGCGAGTTGCAAGGGGCCTCTCGGGATTCCTCTCCAGTCTGTGCAGGGGCCTAGGTCCTCATCTCGAGTTGAGGCAGGAACCTCTGAGTTCCTCTCCAGGCTGACATGGATCTTGGGGTTCCTATGTAGTTTCAACAGGGGAGTCAGGCCTCGTTTTGTGTAGAGACATGCAAGTCCACTTTCTTCTCGAGCTTTAAAAGTAGTGTCTTTCTTCCTATCAAGTTGACATAGGGATCTGTGATTTTCTTTTGAGGGGCCACAGGGCTGTCACACCTCCCATTGTGTTCTGAGTCGGTACTCAGGGTGACAATCGAGTCAGTGCACAGGAATCAGGTTTATCTGGAGTGGATTGGGACATCAGGGTCTTTTGAAATGGTGGCACGACCCCTGGAGTTACTCTCGAGTGTCAAGTTGAGACCACCTCCTTGTGAGGTGCGATGGGAACACCAGGATTCCTTTCCCGACGAAACAGGGAAATGTATCCTCATATTGACATGAGTAGGGATAAATGGGGCTCTTCTTGGGTTGTGGTGGGACCCTCGCTGTTCCTCTAGAGTGGAGACAGGTATGTCGGGGGACTCTTGAGTTGCATCAGGGGTGTCAAGGACCCTTTCAAGGCTCAAAAGAGAAGGTTGATGGGAGCCAGCATGCGGATTCCTGCCCATGGCAAAGGTCATGAGGAAAGGGGCCTGACAAAAAGCAAAGGCTTGATCAAGCCTCAGGGGTCCCCTGGTCTTTCTCGATCATCTACCCCCAGAACCAGAGTCTGCCTGCCTTACTGCATTATGCTTTCCACCTATTCTTCTGACATTACAAAGTGGCTATCCCCTACCACCTTTCTCTGGAAAAAGTTTACTTAGAGCTCCAGTTAATAGTCTCCTGCATATAAATGGAGTCTCAGCTCAAACCCCTCAGATGGCTCTCTAACTTGCCTGACAGGTTTACCTGGACTTTTACACTATGCATGTGATTGTTTACAGCCCCGCAGCTGTGAGAGTCACAAGAAGCCTGAAACATAGAGCCTTTCAAAGAGTTAAAAGTTATTAGAGTAGTGCTGGTGTAGGATTTCATTATTGGGCCAATGCTTGTTGCTAAGTCCCCATATCTCTTATCTGCTGTGCACCTGGGAGTACGTTAGTTAACATAGTTGGAATGTAAGAAAACAAAATAGTAGCCTTGAAATTAACCACATCAGACTTTTGAGCTAACTGGTTCTTTTTTTGTTGTAACTTACTGCACCTTTTCTCCGTGAGAAGTGTAACTTTTTTTGATACTTTCTGAGGCTGACATAGATTAGAAATATAAAGAGAAAACACTTTGAGGGAAAACAAGTTTTCTGGTTGAGCAGCCTTTATCAAAAGAGGGTCATAAAATGTTTCACAGGCCTCCAAGGCCAGAAGATAATGTACACAACATCATTTGTGGGAAAGGTATAAAAGTCCTTTTTGAATATAAAGTAACAGGCCTTGCTCGAAGAATCTTGGTCACCCCGTGTCTTTTGTTTTCTCAATTACTCTTTTTTTTTTTTCAGGCTGATCCCTTGGAGCTTAGAGGCTCCCTGCGTTCACTTATCTGCCCGGGTTTCTAAGACCTGAATGGGAAGATTTTCTGTATCTTCACTCCCTTGGGAGACCAGAATGGCAACTGTGGCCTCCGTGAACAGGGCAAACTACTTGTCTGGGGGTTTTATTGGCTTTCTATGTAAACCATGGACTATCAGCCTCTTTCTCTCCTCTATTTTCTTATCTACAATATTCTTTCCTTATCTCTCTCTAAATCAATAGCCGACTCCGTCCCCGCTTCTAATTACCCTGGATTCACCGGGTTGGACCCCAGCAAGTGGCGCCCAGAACAGGCTATTTGAAGGTAGGTCTCTCAGAGCAATATCTATTGCTCCCCCCAGAGCACTTTCTGTTGCTCCCCCTGGAGTAATTTTGGTTACTCCCTCCGTAGTAATTTCTGTTACTCCCCCAGCGTTGAGTTTTTTGGATGGATACAACCCCACTTAGGGTGCTGCAGACCCCCCCTGTAGGATAGGCAGGGTGATTGGGAGTGGGAAGTGTTAAAGGGTTGAAGAGAAACCCGGTTTCTAAAGGTTGCAAGAAACCTGCTTTCTTCAGGTTCAAAAGAAACCCCCTCTTTCCAAAGGTTGAAAAGAAACCTTCTTTACAAACAGAAATCTCTCTTTCTCTGTAGAAATCTTTCTCTATAGAAATCTCTGACATGGATAACAATGAGTCAAAAGAATGACAACTCTTTATAGAACTTATTTTGCAACCGTTAAACAAAAGAGAAACTAAAGTTACAAAAGCTAGTGTTCAATTCTTTTTAAAATTTGTACAAGAGCAATGTCCTTGGTTTCCAGAAAAGGGCATTGTTAATTTAGATACTTGGGTGAAGGTAGAGAAACAGCTAAAAAATTAGTATACTTTGCATGGGCCTGTAGAAGCTTTTGCTCTGTGGAATATGATTAGAAATGTTCTGGACCCCGTCATGAGGCTGTTAGACCGACGATGGGAGAGGCTATAGCGGTGGATGGTGGTGGGTCTCCACCTTCTACGCAGATCATATTTTCTGCCATTGACGAATAAAAAGAGGGAGACTGTGCTCTACCTCCCAAGGAAGGATATGGCTTACAGGACACTGCGGCCGGGCGCCCTTGCAAACCACCTCCCCCTCCACGCAAACCTTTAAAAATTTAAAACCTTTAAAAATCCTCCTGCTTGCACCTCCCAGGGCCCAGAAATTCCCCACTTTGCATCCAAAGCCTCCCAGAGCATTGCCTAAAGCTGAAAAATATAGAGGCCTCACCCGAGCAAAAAAAAAAAGAGAGAGAGAGAGAGAAAAAAGAAAAAGGAAATAAAAATAATCATAATAAAAAAGATTCTACAAATAAAAAATGTTTCTCTTGTGGCCAAATGGGGCATTTTCGCTGGCAATGTCCTGCTAAATAGAGGCAACAAGCCATGCCAGTCAGGCCTAGACCTCAGTTCCACCACCGCAACAATAACCCCTGACGTGCCAGTTACTCTGATTCCTTCGGGAGTGACTGACCCCCTGCCTGAGGACATTGTAAGACTTGTGCTAGGGCATAGCTTGCTTTCTTTTCAAGGAATTTCTATGGTGCCTGGTGTAGTAGATTCTGATTATACTGAGGAAATTAAACTTTTAATCTCTCCACCTACTAAAACTGCAAATTAATAAAGGTCAAAAAATAACACAGCTTTTACTTTTACCTTATTATCAGACAGAAAAACCTTGACTTCTCAAGCTAGGGGCCCCAGAGGATTTGGATCTAGTGATCTAGCTTTTTGGGTGCAGGAAATTACAGCTTCTAGGCCTTTAAAATATTTTTTAATTCAAGGAAATAAAATGTCAGGGCTGTTAGACACTAGAGCAGACGTCTCTTGCATTGCTGGGAAAGACTGGCCCAGATCCTGGCCAACACATACTACTGAAAATGATTTGGTGGGATTAGACAAAGTGGTATGTGGAGTGGGGGTGCTGCAGAGGAAAAGGCGAGGGAGAGTTTAGAACCTTGGGGAGTAGTGAGTTCCCCATTGCTGGAGGTATTCGAGCAAAGATTAGATGGTTGCTTGTCATCTAAAAAGCTATAGACCAGATTTAGGTTATGGAAGGATAACTGGAGAAGCTTATAAAGATGCTGTGCAACACCTCTTTACTTACTTCTCATATTTAGGTCTGCCAAAAGTTTTGAAAACTGATAATGCCACTTTGAAGCTGTGGAGAGATTGTTTACTAACTTTAAATGATTTCCAAAAATTATTAGGAGATATTAATTGGATACGCCCACATTTAAAACTGACTACTGCAGATTTAAAGCCTTTGTTTGACAGCTTAAAAAAAGCTATCCTAATCCCAGTTCTAAGGGAAAGTTGACTAGTGAGACAGAGTCGGCTCTTGTTAAAATAGATGAGACTTTAAATGATCAGTTAATTAGGATTAATATTATCAAAAGATGAGATTAAATTATTCTTGCCACAAAACATACACCTACAGGATGCTTGTGACAAGAAGGCCCATTGGATCCATCTACCAGTGATGCCAAGAAAATAGTTTTATCTTCTCCCAACTTGGTGGCACAATTAATAAAAGGAAGAAAAAAAAAGTGTGGAACTTTTTTTAAAAAGAAGTAACAAATTTAGTAATTCCATCCAATAAGGATCAACTGCAAGTCTTTTACAAAATAGTGGTGATTGGCAAGTTGTCCTGATAGATTTCAGGGGTCAAATTTTGTTTCATTTGCCCTCAAGCCCCCACAGTAGCTAAAAGTGTGAAAATGTTAGATTGGCAGTTTGAGGATACCTGTGGAACTTCCCAGCTCTATGTAGTTCCTATGCTCCCCTTTACCCTATGAAGGAGGGACATATTGTCTCAAATAGGAGTTGCTTGGAGAAGGTTTTCTCAGTTTCTTAGTTATCAATAGGCGGTACAATTAACAATACTTTATATATTGTTATAAATACATAATACAAATATATTTGCCTAATTACAGTTTGCCTAATTAGGTATGGGTATAAATAAAATATAATAAAGGCATACCTAATTCTATTTATAAATCTATACTTAATTAATTTGTATATAAATTAATATGTATACTATATATATATTATATGTATACTGTATAATTATATACATAATATATATATTGCAGTAATATAATATGTATGTGGCTGATATTAACTGGTATAGATTGATGTGCTGTGATAATATATATTATATATACTGTATAATTATATTATATATGTGTGACATAAACTATTACAGTACATTGGTTTGTGTTGGTTGGTATTAGTTGTGTACATGTTATATTGCTGTAATATATATTAATTAATATATTAATTATAAAGATTAATTCGAATATATTGATTTATATATGTCAATAAGTTTATACTTATTGACATATATAAATACATATATAAATACATTTTGCATTTAGGTATATCTGTATACCTAAATGAGATAAGAAGGTTATACATTTATTATTTAAATTTATACAGAGACCTAAACTAAACATTAGACCTAAATTTATGTTGTTAAAACATAAATTTTAAAAACTAAAAAATTACATTGACAATTGCTTGACAATTCCTTTGCCATAACACCCCCATAGGTGTAATTGGGGTAGCCAGACAAAAAAAAATAATTTTATGGCAAAACGGCCCCCAAGAGTGCGTCCATCTTCCTGCTCAAGCTAAAAAAGTAGTGGCTTCTTATCCAGGGTTGATAGCTACTTTGATATTAAAGAGAAGAAAGTGGAGCTTTGAATTATTTGGTAAAGAGCCATCAGAAATTGTAATTCCACATAACAAGGAACAGTTTGATGCTCTTCTAATGTTTGATAAAAATTGGCAGATTGCTACAGGAAACTATTTTGGTCAAATTCTGCATTATTTACCTTCACATGTTTTGTTCCTTCCTGTTCACATTGTCCCACTACTACAATTAATTTACTTATGGGAGTTAACCCTCACAGTCTCAGACCTAATGCACTCTGGCAGATGGATGTAACTCATGTCTCCTCATTTGGAAAATTGTCTTTTGTTCATGTAACTGTAGATACTTTTTCTCATGTCATTATTACAACTGCCCACACAGGAGAAGCATATAAAGATGTAATACAGCATCTCTCTACTTGCTTTTCATATTTGGGCTTGCCAAAAGCTTTAAAAACTGACAATGCTCCTGCTTACACCTGTAAGTCTTTTCAGAAATTTTGTACAAAGTTCCAAATTAAGCATAACACAGGCATCCCTTATAATCCCCAGGGACAAGCTATAGTAGAAAGAGCACACCAAACATTAAAAATCTGAATTCGAAAATTAAAGGAAGGGGAGATTAAGTATAGTTCCCCCCATCAGATTTTACAACATGCTCTCTTTGTAATAAATAATTTAAATGCTGATTCACCCAGAACCACTGCAATGCTTTGTCATTGGTGTCCAAAACAACAAAATGCAAAGCCATTGGTGAAATGGAAGGACCTCCTCTCTGGACAATGGAGGGGTCCTGACCCATTGTTAACTAGTGATCGAGGACATGCTTGTATTTTTCCCCAGGGTGCTGTGTCACCAATTTGGATCTCAGACAGACTGATTGACCATGTCGCAGTCCCCCAGGCATGTGGTTCCTCCACTGCTGCGACCACAAAAAAGAGAAAGGGCACTCCTCTGCCCCTGCCACCACTGCCACATGGAACAGCTGCATGCCAGGAGCCACGGGTGGGGCCAGCCTGGCTGCCGGGACCCAGTGCACTGCACTCACAGCCCGTGGCCCCACCAGCATCCGTCTGTGCTTGCTTGGCCGCCGCTAGGCCCAAGGCCAGTTTAACAAGGGGGCGAGGGCAGAGCCCAGGGACCCACCAGCAGGAGAGGCAAGATAAACATTGAGATCCCGGCGGGACTGACAGAGCTGCTGCAGCGCTCTCTGACCAGAAAATGATTCTACTTATTCTATTTTAGCTTGTTTACCCTCTCCCTATGTTTTTCTCTTTACCAATGACTCTGGAAAACTTAATATACGAATGAATCATTCAGGTGGACCTAATGTAGTGTCTTGTGAACAATGTATACTTTCATCTTGTTTAACTCCTCAATATAATGTTTGCTCTTTTGTGGTGTTAAAACGTCCACCATATATTACGGTGCCTGTAACTGTAACTATTTATTGATATGATAATTATGGACTTGCTGTGTTAAAGCAACTACAAGATTTAATGCAATCAGGACGGTTTGTGGTCTTACTAATCTTAGGGAATTCAGCTTTAATAACAACAACTACTACTGTTACTATTACCATTACTGTTACTGCCATTGTTACTGTTACTGTGGCAGCGATATCATTGACTCAACAAGTGCATACTGCTCAATATGTTGATACTATGTCTGGAACAGTTCCAACATTGGCTTAAATTTAGGGAAACTTCATAATCAGATATAGACCATGGAGAACTCCCGATTAGATTTTACTGCCACAGGAGCAGCTAATGACTTTTTCCATACATTCTCTAACTTCATTTCTGGGAAAAAATTTCTGTCTACTGTTCTTAGGTATACTACTGTGGGAGCTCTAATTCTGCTTGTCATAATTACTCTTCCTTGTATTGTCAGGATTCTTTGACAGAGCATTCAGAAGCTCATGATTGAACTACATCTGACAGTTTTAAGAAATTTAAAAAAGGTGGGGAGATGCTGGGAGCCAGCATGGGGAATCCCCCCATGGCAAAGGTCATGAGGAAAGGGGCCTGACAAAAAGCAAAGGCGGGATCAGGCCTCAGGGGTCCCCCTGGACTTTCTCGAGCATCTACCCCCAGAACCAGAGTCTGCCTGCCTTACTGCATTATGCTTTCCACCTATGTTTCTGACATTACAGGGGGCTATCCCTGACCACCTTCCTCTGAAAAAAGTTAACTTAGAGCTCCAGTTAACAGTCTCCTGCATATAAAAGGAATGTCTCAGCTCAAATCCTCTGATGGCTCTCTAACTTGCCTGATAGGTTTACCTGGACTTTTACAACTATTCATGTGATTGTTTACAGACCCCAACTGTGAGAGGCACAGAAAGCCTAAAACATAGAGCCTTTCAAAGAGTTAAAAGTTATTAGAGTAGTGCTGGTGTAGGATTTCATTATTGGGCCAATGCTTGTTGCTAAGTCCCCATATCTCTTATCTGCTGTGCACCTGGGAGTACGTTCGTTAACATAGTTGCAATGTAAGAAAACAAAGTAGTAGCCTTGAAATTAACCACATCAGACTTTTAAGCTAATTGGTTCTTTCTTTGTTGTAACTTACTGCACCTTTGCTCCGTGAGAAATGTAACTTTTTTTGATACTTTCTGAGGCTGACATAGATTAGAAATATAAAGAGAAAACACTTTGAGGGAAAACAAGTTTTCTGGTTGAGCAGCCTTTATCAAAAGAGGGTCATAAAATGTTTCACAGGCCTCCAAGGCCAGAAGATAATGTACACAACATCATTTGTGAGAAAGGTATGAAAGTCCTTTTTGAATATAAAGTAATGGGCCTTGCTCGAAGAATCTTGGTCACCCCATGTCTTTTTTTTCTCACTCTTTTTTTTTTTTTCAGACTGGTCCCTTAGAGCAAAGAGGCTCCCTGCATTCACTTATCTGCCTGGGTTTCTAAGACCTGAATGGGAAGGTGTTTTGCATCTTCACTCCCTCGGGAGACCTGGTGGGCACCTGGCCTCTGTGAACAGGGCAAACTACTTGTCTGGGGGTTTTATTGGCTTTCTATGTAAACCCAGGACTATCAGCCTCTTTCTCTCCTCTATTTTCTTATCTACAAGATTCTTTCCTTATCTCTCTCTAAATCAATTGCCGACTCCATCCCCACTTCAAATTACCCTGCATTCACCTGGGCTGGATGCTGGCAGAAGGTGGGATTTCTCTCAAAATGCTGCAGCTGATAAGGGCCTCATCTCGCGTTGAGGGGAGAATCTCCTGGTTTTTATCGAGTTGTGGCAGGAAACTTGGGCTTCCTCTAGAGTTATGACGGGAACCTCAGAAACCTGTTCGTGTTGCCTCAGGAAAGTCAAGTCTCCATGCAAGTTGCGAGGGCCCTCTCGGGATTCCTCTCCAGTTGGTGCAGGACCCTAGGTCCTCATCTTGAGTTGAGGACGGAACCCCAGGGTTCCTCTCCAGGGCTGATATGGATCTCGAGGTTCCTCTGGAGTTTCAACAGGGGAGTCAGGCTTCGTCTCATTAGCAGACATGGAAGTACGCTTTCCTCTCGAGCTGTCAAAGTAGTATCAGACTTCCTGTTTAGTTGACATAGGGATATGTGGTTTTCTCTCGAGGTGCCTCTCGATGGGAGGGCTGTCACACCTCCTATCGTGTTTTGAGTCGATACTCAGGGTGGCAGTCGAGTCACTGCAGGAGAATCAGCTTTATCTGGAGTGGATTGGGACATTGGGGTCTTTTTGAATTCTGGCACGACCCCTTGAGTACCTCTAGAGTTTCAAGTTGAGACAGCCTACTCTTGAGGTGCAACGGGAATGCTGGGATTCCTTTCCTGGTGAAGCAGGGAAATGGACCCTCATCTCGAGTTGAGGAGGGAAAAACAGGGCTCTTCTTGTTGTGGTGGGACCCTCGGTGTTCCTCTTGAGTGGTGACGGGTATGTTGGGGAACTGCTTGAGTTGCATCAAGGGTGTCAAGGACCCTTTCAAGGCTCAAGAGGGAAGGTGGGATTCCTCTCGAGACGCAGCAGCGGAAAAGGGCCTCATCTCACGTTGAGGGAAGAATCTCCTGGTTGTTCTCGAGTTGCGGCAGGAAACGTGGGGTTCTGTTTGAGTTACAACGGGGACCTCAGGGACCCGCTCATGTTGCCGCAGGAATGTCCAGTCTCCATGCGAGTTGCGAGGGGCCTCTCAGGATTCCTCTCCAGTCAATGCAGGGACCTAGGACCTCATCTCGAGTTGAGGCTGGTACCTCAGGGTTCCTCTCCTGGGCTGACATGCCTCTCGGGGTTCCTATGGAGTTTCCACAGTGGAGTCACACCTCGTCTCGTGTGGAGACATAGAAGTCCACTTTCCTCTCGAGCTGTAAAAGTAGTATCAGGCTTCCTGTCGAGTTGACATAAGGATTTGTGGCTTTCTCTCGAGATTTCTCTCTATAAGAGGGCTGTCACACCTCCCATCATGTTTTGAGTCGATACTCGGGGTGACAGTCCAAACAGTGCAGGGGAATCAGGCTGATCTGGAGTGGATGGGGACATGGGAGTCTTTTTGCATTGAGGCTTGACTCCTGGGGATGTGCTCGAGTTTTCCAGTGAGATTGGCCTCATCTTGAGGTGTGATGGAAATGTCGGGATACCTTTCCTGACAAAGTAGGGGAATTGACCCTCATCTCGAGTCGAGGAGAGGGAACACGCGACTCTTCTTGAGTTGTGACATGAACCTTGGTGTTCCTCTCGAATGTGTACGGGTATCTCGAGGAATTTGCTGAGTTGCAGAAAGGGTGTCAAGTACCCCCCTCTCGAGTCATTGCTCTGGAAAAGGGCCTCATCTCGCTTTGTGGGGAGAATCTTGTGGGTTTTCTCGAGTTTCGACAGGAAGCTTGGTGTTTCCCTCGAGTTGCAACAGGGACCTCAGGGACCCGCTCGCATTGCCTCCAAGAAGTCAGGTCTCTTTGCAAGTTGAGAGAGGCACATCGGGATTTCTTTCAAGTTGCTGCTGGCGTGAATAGGGCCATGTCTAGAGTTCATTCGGTCAACACATTGTTCCTGTCCAGTGGAGATAGGGATCTTGGGCTTCCTCTCAAGATTCAACTAGGGAGTCAGGCCTCATCTGGTGTTGAGGCATGGAACTTGGCTTTCCTCTCGAGTTGTCAAACTCCTGAAGAGTTCAGGTGGGGAATCAGGGCTTTTTCAAGAGGATCAGCAGGTGTGTCAGGCCTCCCATCATGTTGTGAGGGGATCCTCTGTGTCGCATTGGAGCCGGTACAGGGGAATCAGGGCTTATCTCAAGTAGAGGAGAACTTGGTGTCCTTTCTCCTTGCAGCAGGAGCTGCGGGGTTCCACTCGAGATTCAATAAGTGAGACAGGCTTCCCCTGGTGGTGCGAGGGGAAGTTGTGCATTCCTCTTGAGTTGAAGCTGGGAATGGGCCCTCATCTCCAGATGAAGTGGGAAACACGGAGCTCTTCTCGAGTTGTGGCAGGAAACTCGGGTTTCCTCTCGAGCTGTGACGGGGATCTATGGGCCCCCTTGAGTTGCATGAAGGGAGTCAAGCCTCCTCTCGAGTTTGGAGAGGGCACTCGAGATTGCTCTGTAGGCGCTGCAGGGACAATGGGCCTCATGTCGTGAGGATGGGGGAATATCCTGGTTTTTCTCGAGTTGCAGTGAGAGGTTTGGGATTCCTCTGCAGGTACCCCGGGAAACTCAGGGAGCCTCTCGTGTTGCCTCAGGGAAGTCAAGTCTCCATTCGAGTTGCAAGGGGGAGCTCGGGATTGTTCTGGAGTGTCAGCACGGGAATCAGGCCTCAATTCGCATGGAAGGGGCAATCTCAAGGTGTTTCTTGAGTTGCGGCAGGAAGTTTGGACTCAATTGAGTTGAGATTGGGACCTGAGGGAGCCTCTCATCTTGTCTCTGACAAGTCAGGAATCCTTTCGAGGTGTGAGGGGTCTCTCAGGATTCCTCTTGAGTTGGTGCAGGGGACTAGGGGCTCATCTCGAGTTGAGGTGGGAAACTCAGGGTTCCTCTCCAGTTCTGATTTGGATCTTGGGGTTCCTATGCAGATTCCCCTGGGGAGTCAGCAGTCATCTCGTTTTGAGGCATGGAACTCCGCTTCCCTCTCAAGGTGTAAAAGGGGTGTCAGGCCTCCTGTCGAGTTGAGGTAGGGATCTGGGGCTCTTTCTAGAGGTGCCATGGGGCTCTCTGTCCTCCCTTCATGTTGTGAGGTGATAGTCAGGGTTCCATTTGAGTCGTGGCAAGGGAATCAGGTCTTATCTCGAGTGCATGGGGACATCAGTATCTTTTGGAATTGTGGCACGACCCCTGTAGTTCCTCTCGAGTTTCAAGGTGAGACCACCTCCTCTTGAGGTGCAATGGGAACGTCAGGATTCCTTTCCTGATGTAGCAGGGAATAGACCCCAATCTCGAGAGGAGGAGTTGAAAACGGGGCTCTTCTCGAGTGGTGGCGGGACACTCAGTGTTCCTCTTGAGTGGAGACGGGTATGTTGGGGAACTTCTTGAGTTGCATCAAGGGTGTCAAGGACCATTTCAAGGCTCAAGAGGGAAGGTGGGATTTCCCTTGAGATGCAGCAAACCGCTCGTGTTGCCTCAGGAAAGTCAAGTCTCCATGCGAGTTGCAAGGGACCTCTTAGGATTCCTCTCCAGTTGGTGCAGGGGCCTAGGTCCTCATCTCAAGTTGAGGCTTGAACCTCAGTGCCAGGTTCCATCCCCTCTCGATCCAGGGTAATTCGAAGCATGGACGGTGTCGGTGTCTAGAGGAAAATTGTTTAATTAAAGATATGGAGAGAGATTAGAAAAGAATTAGTGGAGAAAACTTGCTGAATAACTTGGTTTATGCAGAAAACCAATAAAACACCAAGACAAGGGGTTTGCACCCCCTTCGTAGGCCACAGGTGTCTTGCCAGTCTCCTGGTGGAGCGGAGACACAAAGCACCTCCCCGTTCAGATCTTAGAATCCCAGGCAAAATTAGTAGGCCCGGTGAGCCCCCACGCTCCAGATGGGAATTCAGCCAGAAAAGGAGAGCGAGAAAGAACGACTTGGGGAAACCAGTCTTTCCAGGAACTGGTCCGTTTCTTTATTTTCCAGGGCTGTTTTTATACTTTAAGTCATACATAGAGATAAATGGAAAATACAAAGTCACGTGGGGTCAGCAGTCCTGACCCTTATTGAAAGCACACTTTCTTTCTGCATTCCTTCCAACATACAAAGTTCTCAGGTGATTTACATAATCTTCTGGCCAAGAAGCCTGCTAACTTTTTATGACCCTTTCTGATGATGATTAGTCAACCAGAAAACTTATTTTCTCCAAAGGTGATTTTTCTTAATTCAGGCACCACCCTCTGAAGGCACCAGATAAAGTTGCATTCCTACAGGGCAAAGGTGCAGTGGGCTATAATCAAGAAAAGAATTTACTTAGCCTAAGGTCTAACGTGATTAATATCAAGGTTAATACTTATTTCTCCTATATGCTAGTTATATCAATTAGTGTGTATAATGGGCAAGGGATATGGAGGCTTAGCAGCAAATATTGGCTCAACAATGAAACCCTCCACCAGTATAACTTCTAACTAACTGGCTAATACTATACTAATAATTTTCTAATTTCTGAAAAGAATCTGTATTTAGAAAGTTTATAGCATCTTGTGTCTCTCACGGTTGGGAGGCAGTGAACAATCATATATGGCCAGACAAAACTGTCAGGCAGGCTAAAGAGCCATCAGAGGAGCTTGTGGACTGAAAGACTCTTGTTAAGCCCAGGAGATTTATTAACTGGAGCCCTAAGTTAGCTCCTTTTCAGAGAGAGGTCGTGGGGGATGTCCCCCCATAATATCAGAAGTGTAGGTGAAAGCATAATGCGGTAAGGTAGGCAGACTCTGGTTTAGGGGGTAGATGCTCGAGAATGTCCAGGGGGACCCTTGAGGCCTGATCTCGCCTTTGCATATGTCAGGCCTTGTTCCTCATGACCTTTGCCATGGTGGGATTCCTCATGCTGGCTCCCAGCATCTCCCCCTTTTTTGTTTCTTAAAACAGCCAGATGCATTTCAGTCACAAGCTTCTGAATGCTCTGCCGAAGGATCCTGACAATACAAGGAAGAATGATTATGAGAAGCAAGATTAGAGCACCCACAGCAGCATAGCTGAAAATAGCAGACAGAATGTTCTTTCCAGAAATGAAGTTAGAGAAAGTGTGGGAAAAGTCATTAGCTGCTCCAGTGGCAGTAAAATCCAATCCAGAATGTTCCATGGCCTGTATCTGATTATGAAGTTTCTCTAAATCCAAGCCAATGTCAGAGCTGTTCCAAACACCTGAAATATGATTTTTAAATTTTCCCATTCATAATCTGTCTCATTTACTTTCAAGGATGTAATGCATATCCACCGGTAATCACCATGACAAGACAGAGCCATTTTTACTTTTAGGGCTTGCAGTTCAGCCCCAATATGCATGATTGCCTCTTCTAAGGCGTCTACCCTCATCTCTAACTTCCTATCTATAGCTTCTTGTGTTGCTAGTGTTAAAGAAACATTTTTTGACATAGTATCAACATATTGAGCAGCATGCACTTGTTGAGTCAATGATATTGCTGCCACAGTAACAGAAGTGATTGCAGCTATTAAAGTTGATATCCCTAAAATAAGCAAGCCCACAAATCACTGTTGTTGCATTAAATCCTGTAGTTGTAACACAGCAAGACCATAATTATCATACCAATGAGTAGTTACAGTTACAGGTATCATAAGATAGGGTGGACATTTCAACACTACAAAAGAACAAAGATTGTACTGAGGGGTTAAACAAGATGAAAGCATACATTGTTCACCAGTCACTACATCACTACATCGGGTCCACCCGTGAAATTCATTTGTCCATTAAGTTTTCCGGAATTGTTACCAAAGAGAAAAACATAAGGAGAGGGTAAACAAGCTATAGCAGAATAAGTAGTGTCTTTACTTGGGTGTGTCAAAGTGATAGAGGCAGTAGAAGCAAGGGCTCTCCATATTTCTGGCTGCCAAAAGGTTATGTTTTTAGTTGTATAGGACAACATAGGTGGAACAAATTTATTACAATGCCACCTAGTGGCGTCTAGTTGCCAAGGAATCATACTGGCATGCCAGTTTTCAATTCCAGAGATGTATTCATCCTCGGAACTATGGCTATGAGATGGATTTGGGTTGCTCCAGTCCTGAATTGAATAATTCCCTCCTCCTGGTATTCTATAATCAATTCTTGAATTATAAGTACAAGATTTCCAAATCGGAAACCCCGAATGATTGTCTATATCGCTCCAGATGGCATTTGAAGGAGTAACTTTTCTACAATTTGGGTATTCTGAAGGTGCCTCAAGGAACAAGGATTTAAAGGGGTCATGGATCCCAGACATATGAGCCTGTAATATCCATACTGACCGAGGCCCTTTAAAATCAGGTTTTTGGGTCAGAGATTCTGTCAGAATTACTTTTTTAGAAGCTCCAACACAGCCTTCTTTGGTGGGAGTGATAAAATGCCCTGTTTTATTGGTAGGGAAATTAAAGCAAATAGGGAGTTCATCAGTTAATCCCCTAAATGTATAATTAACATTAATGGCGGTATTTATCTTTAGTATAAGAAGTATAAAATCCTCCCAAAAGTTGAGGCTGGTCTATGTTAACCCATATAGGTTCATTATTCCCAGTAACAACCTGGAAATTTGGAGAATCTGGGAGATATGCCCAATATTTAGTTGTAATGGGAGAGGCGCTTACCTGGCAGGAAAGCAAAGCACATATGGCAATAAACATTTTCTCAGGAGAGGCTGAAGATCCCTGTAAAGAAGCTATTCCCCATTCCTGGTGACAGAGCATTTTAATTTGACCCCAAGTGGGTATGGGGGCTTGCTGAGTCACCTGAGTAGGGCGACCTGGCATCTTTTTGCAGGGAGAAATATTAGGGGGAGTAATACCCCATATGTGAAGTTGAGACATCTGTCTGGTGGGTGGATCCATTCCTTGCTCATCTGGGATCTCCGATGTCAGTCATCCCGAGGTCCGTGGCATTTCCCGTGCAAGCGGAGGGTGCGGAGGTAGAGGAGGCCTCTTCCTTTTTAGGGGTCATGGCAGTGGAGGAATCCGGTATCCAGGGAGCTGTGACATGGTGAATCAGTCTATCCGGAACCCAAATTGGAGAATCTGCATCCTGTGGAAAAATACAAGCATATCCTTGGCCGCTGGTTAACAATGGGTTGGGACCTTTCCATTGTCCAGAGAGGAGGTCCCTCCATTTTACTAATGGTTTTGCATTCAATTGCTCCAGGCACCAATGACGAAGCATTGCAGTGGTTCTGGGTGAATCAGCATTTAAATTATTTATTACGAAAAGAGCATGCTGTAAAATCTGATGGGGGGAACTATACTTAAATTCCCCTTCCTTTAAGTTTTGAATTGGTGTTTTTAATGTTTGGTAAGCTCTTTCCACAATGGCTTGTCCCTGTGGATTATAAGGGATGCCAGTATTGTGTTTAATTTGAAACTTTGTACAAAATTCCTGAAAGGACTTAGAGGAATAAGCAGGGTCATTGTCAGTTTTTAAAGCCTTTGGCATACCCAAATATGAAAAACAAGTAAGCAGCTGCTGGGTTACATCTTTAACTGCCTCACCTCTCCAGTCGTTGCAGGGGCCTAGGTTCTCATCTCGAGTTGAGGCCAGAATCTGAGGGTTCCTCTCCAGTGATGACATGGATCTCAGGGTTCCAATTGAGTTTCAAAAGGGGAGTCAGGCCTCGTCTCTTGTGGAGACATGGTAGTTCCCTTTCCTCTCGAGCTGTAAAAGTAGTGTCAGGCTTCCTGTCGAGTTAACAAGGGGATCTGTCACTTTCTCTCGAGGTGTCACAGGACTGTCACACCTCCCACCGTGTTTTGAGTCTATTCTCAGGGTGGCAGTCGAGTCAGTTCACAGGAATCAGGTTTATTTGTGCTGCATTTGGATATTGAGGTGTTTTTGAATTGTGGCAAGACGCCTGGAGTTCCTCTCGAGTTTCAAGTTGAGAACGCCTCTTCTTGAGCTGCGACAGGAACACCAGGATTCCTTTCCCGCCAAAGCAGGGAAATGGACCCTCATCTCGAGATGAGGAGGGAAAAACGGGGCTCTTCTTTAGTTATGGTGGGACACTTGGTGTTCCTCTCGAGTGGAGACGGGTATGTCAGTTAACTTCTTGAGTTGCATCAAGGGTGCATCAAGACACTTTCGAGGCCCAAGAGGGAAGGTGGGATTTCTCAAAATGCTGCAGTGGAAACAGGCCTCATCTAGCGTGGAGAGAATTTCCTGGTTTTTCTCGAGTTGTGGGAGGAAAGTTGGGGTTCTCTCAAATTACAATGAGTACTTCAGGGACCCGCTTGTGTAGCCTCATGAAAGTCAAGTCTCCATGCGAGTTGCGAGAGGCTTCTTGGGATTCCTCTCCAGTTGGTGCAGTGTCCTAGGTCCTCATCACGAGTCGAGGCCAGAACCTCAGGTTTGCTCTCCAGTGCTGACATGGACCTCGCCGTTCCTATGGCATTTCAACAGCGGAGTCAGGCCTCGTCTCGTGTGGAGATATGGAATTCCACTTTCCTGTCGAGCTGTAAAAGTAGTGTCAGGCTTCCTGTCGAGTTGACTTAGGGATCTGTAGCTTTCTCTTGAGGTGCCACAGGGCAGTCACACATCCCATCGTGTTTTGAGTTGATACTCAGGGTGACAGTCAAGTCAGTGCAGGGGAATGAGGTTTATCTGGAGTGGATTGGAACATTGGGGTCTTTTCTGAATTGTGGCATGACCCCTGGAGTTCTTCTTGAGTTTCAAGTGGAGACCGCCTCCTCTTGAGGTGCGACAGGAACGTCGGGATTCCTTTCCCGACAAAGCATGGAAATAGACCTTCATCTCGAGATGAGGAGGGAAAAACGGGGCTCTCCTTGAGTGGTGGCGGGACCCTCGGTGTTCCTCTCAAGTGGAGATGGGTATGTCAATGAACTATTTGACTTGCATGAAGGATGTTAAGGACCCTTTGAGGCCTAAGAGGGAAGGTGGAATTTCTCTCAAGACACTGCAGGAACACTGAGTTGACTGATTGAACTCTAGACACAGGCCTATTCACCGGCAGCAAGTCAAGAGGAATCACGACGTGCCCGTGGCAACTCGAAAAGAGACCTGACTTATCGGAGGCAATGCGAGCGGGTCCCTGAGGTCCCCATCACAACTCGAGAGGAACCTCAATCCCCCCGCTGCAACTCAAGAAAAATCATGAGATTCTCCCCTCAACACGAGATGAGGCCCTTTTCCAGAGAAGTGTCTCTAGAGGAATCCCAAGTTGCCTCTTGAAACATGAAAGGGTTCTTCACACCTTTGATGCAACCCAGGAAGGTCCCCAAGATACCCCTCCCCACTTGAGAGGAACACCGAGTTTCACGCCACAACTCCAGAAGAGACGCGTGTTCTCCTCCTCAACTTCAGATGAGGGTCAATTCCCCTGCTTCATCAGGAAAGGAAGCCCAACGCTTCTGTCGCCCCTCAAGAGGAGGCCAGTCTCACCTTAAAACTCGAGCGCACACGCGGGAGTCGAGCCTCAATTTGAAAAGACCCTGATGTCCCCATCCACTCCAGATCAGCCTGATTCCCCTGCACTGACTCGACTGTCACACCAAGTATTGAGTCAAAACACGAAGGGAGGTGTGACAGCCCTGTGGCACCTTGAGAGAAAGCCAGAAATCCCTATGTCAAGTCGACAGGAAGCCTGACAGGAATTTTACAGGTCGAAAGGAAAGCGGACTTCCATGTCTCCACACGAGACAAGGCCTGATTCCCCTGTTGAAACTCCATAGGAACACCGGGATCCATGTCAGCACTGGAGAGGAAGCCTGAGATTCCGACCTCAACTCCAGATGAAGACCTAGGACCGGCACTGACTGGAGAGGAATCCCGAGAGGCCCCTCACAACTCGCATGGAGACTTGACTTTCCTGAGGCAACACGAGTGTGTCCCTGAAGTCCCCGTCATAACTGGAGAGGAACCCCAAGTTTACTGCCACATCTCGAGAGACACCAGGAGATTCTCCCCTCAACGTGAGAATGAGGCTCTTTTCCGCTGCAGCATCTAGAGAGAAATCCCACCTTCACTCTTGAGCCTTGAAAGGGTCCTTGACATCCTTGATGCAACTCAAGAAGTTCCCCGACATACTCATCTCCACTCAAGCGGAACACCGAGGGTCCTGCCACAACTCAAGATCAGCCCTGTTTTTCCATCCTCATCTCGAGATGAGGGTCCATTTCCCTGCTTTGTTGGGAAAGGAATCCCGGCATTCCTGTCAAACCTCAAGAGGAGGCGTTCTCAACATGAAACTCTAGAGGAACTCCAGGGGTCGTGCCACAATTCTAAAAGATGCTGATGTCCCAATTCACTCCAGATAAAATTGATTCCCCTGCAATGACTCGACTGTCACACCGAATATCAACACAAAACACGATGGCAGCTGTGACAGCTCTGTGGCACCTGGAGAGAAAGCAACAAATCCATATGTCAACTCGACAGGAAGCCTGACATTACTTTTACAGCTCGAGAGGAAAGCAGAGTTGCATGTCTCCACACGAGACAAGGCCTATCGCCCCTGTTGAAACACCATAGGAGCCCGGGGATCCATGTCAGCACTGGAGAGGAACCCTGAGTTCTGGCCTCAACTCCAGATGAGGACCTAGGACCCAACACCGACTGCAGTAGAATCCCGAGAAGACTCTCACAACTTGCATGGAGACTTGACTTTCCTGAGGCAACACGAGCACGTCCCTGAGGTCCCTGTCGTAACTCGACAAGAACCACAGTTTCTGCCACAACTTGATAAAAACCAGGAGATTCTCCCCTCAATGCAAGAAGAGGTCCTTTACCGCTGCAGCATCTCTAGAGAAATACCACCTTCCCTCTTGAGCCTTGAAAGGGTCCTTGAAATTCCTGATGCAACTCAAGAAGTTCCCCGACTTACCCGTCTCCACTGGAGAGGAACACGGAGTGTCCTGCCACCACTCAAGGAGAGCCCCGTTTCCCCTTCCTCATCTCGAGATGGGGGTCCATTCCCCTGCTTCGGCAGGAAAGGAATCTCGACTTTCCCGTCGCACCTCTAGAGGAGGCCAGTCTCACCTTGAAACTCGAGAGGAACTCCAGGGGTCGTGCCACAATTCCAAAATACCCCGATATCCCCATTCACTCGAGATAAGGCCTGACTCCCCTACCACGTCTCAAATGGAAACCCGAGTATCACCTCACAACATGAAGGGAGGACTTTGAACCCTGTGGCAGCTGTAGAAATAGACCCAGATCCCTACCTCAACTCGACAGGAGGCCTGACACCCCTTTTATTCCTCGAGAGGGAAGCAGAGTTCTGTGCCTAAACACTAGTCGATGGCTGACTCCCCAGGGGAATCTGCATAAGAACCCCGAGATCCAAGTCAGAACTGGAGAGGAACCCTGAGTTTCCCGCCTCAACTCGAGATGAGCCCCTAGTCCCCTGCACCAACTCGAGAGAAATCCCAAGAGGCCCCTCACAACTCGAAAGGATTCCTGACTTGCCAGACACAAGATGAGAGGTTCCCTCAGGTCCACATCGCAACTCCAGGGAACCCAAACTTCCTGCCACCACTCAAGAAACACCTTGAGATCGCCCCTTCCATGTGAATTGAGGCCTGATTCCCCTGCCAAGACTCCAGAGTGATCCCGTGCTCCCCCTCACAACTTGAATGGAGACTTGACTTCCCTGAGGTAACACGAAAGGCTCCCTGAGTTCCCTGGGGTACCTGCAGAGGAATCGCAAGCCTCGCACCCCAACTCTAGAAAACCCAGGATATTCCCCCATCCTCGCGACATGAGGCCCTTTGTTCCTTCAGTGCCTAGAAAGCAATCTCGAGTGCCCTGTCCAAACTCGAGAGGAAGCTTGATTCCCTTCATGCAACGCAAGGGGGCCCAGAAATCAAGTCACACCTCGAGAGGAAACCCGAGTTTCCTGCCACAACTCGAGAAGAGCCCTGTGTTTCCCACCTCATCTGGAGATGAAGGCCCATTCCCTGCTTCAACTCAAGAGGAATCCCAACATCACCTCTCACCACCAGAGGAGGCCTGTCTCAACTATCAAATCTCGAGTGGAACTCCTTGGATCCTGCTGCAAAATGAAAGGACACCGAGTTCCCCCTCAACTCGAGATAAGTCCTGATTCCCCTGTACCGGTTCCAATGCAACACCGAGGATCCCCTCACAACATGATGGGAGGCCTGACTCCCCTGCTGATGCTCTTGAAAAAGCCCCGATTCCCCGCCTGAACTCGACAGGAGGCCTGACACCCCTTTGAAAACTCGAGAGGAAAGCCGAGTTCCATGCTGTGACACCAGACGAGGCCTAACTGCCTAGTTGAACCTTGAGAGGAAGCCCGAGATCCCTGTCGCCACCAGACAGGAACACTGAGTTGACCAACTGAACTCTAGACGTGGCCCTATTAGACGGCAGTGACTCAAGAGCAATCCTGATGTGCCCCCTTGCAACTGGGAAAGAGACCTGACTTCTCGGAGCCAACACAAGCAGGTCCCTGAGGTCCCCGTTACAACTCGAGAGGAACCCCAAGCTTCCCGCTGCAACTTGAGAAAAACCACGGGATTCTCCCCTCAATGTGCGATGAGGCCCTTTTCCAGAGCAGTGTCTCGAGAGTAATCCCACGTTCCCTCTTAAAATGTGAAAGTTTACTTGACACCCTTTCTGCAACTCAGCAAGTTCCCCGAGATACCCGTCCCCACTAGAGAGGAACCGCGAGGTTCATGCCACAACACAAGAAGAGCCACGTGTTCCCCCTCCTCAACTCGAGATGAAGGTTGATTCCCCTGCTTCGTTGGGAAAGGAATCCTGACGTTTCCGTCGCACCTCAAGAGGAGGCCAGTCTCACCTGAAAACTCAAGCACATCCCCGGAAGTCTAGCCTCAATTTGAAAAGACCCTGATGTCCCCATCCACTCCAGATCAGCCTGATTCCCCTGCACTGACTCGACTGTCATCCCAAGTATCAACTCAAAACACGAAGGGAGGTGTGACAGCCCTGTGGCACCTCAAGAGAAAGCCCCAGATCCCTATATCAAGTCGATGGGAAGCCTGACATCCCTTTTACACCTCGAGAGGAAAGCGGAGTTGCATGTCTCCACAGGAGACGAGGTCTGACTCCCCTGTTGAAACTCCATAGGAGCCCCGGGATTCATGTCAGTACTGGAGAGGAAGCCTGAGGTTCCGGCCTCAACTTGAGATGAGGCCCTAAGCCCCTGCACTGAGTGGAGGGGAATCCCGAGAGGCCCCTCGCAATCCTCATGGAGACTTGACTTTCCTGAGGCAACACGAGTGCGTCCCTGAAGTCCCCGTCGTAACTTGACAGGAACCCCAGTTTCCTGCCGCAACTCGAGAAAAACCAGGAGATTCTCCCCTCAATGCGAGAAGAGGCCCTTTACCGCTGCAGCATCTTGAGAGAAATCCCACCTTCACTCTTGAGCCTTGAAAGGGTCCTTGACATGCTTGATGCAACTCAGAAGTTCCCCGACTTACCCGTCTCCACTGGAGAAGAACACCGAGTGTCCTGCCACCACTCAAGGAGAGCCCCGTTTCCCCTTCCTCATCTCGAGATGGGCGTCCATTCCCCTGCTTTGTTGGGAAAGGTATCCCAACGTTCCGGTCGCACCTCCAGAGGAGGCCAGTCTCACCTTGAAACTCGAGAGGAACTCCAGGGGTCGTGCCACATTTCCAAAATACCCTGATGTCCCCATTCACTCGAGATAAGGCCTGATTCCCCTGCTACGACTCGAATGGAACCCCGAGTATCACCACACAACATGAAGGGAAGACTGAGAGCCTCGTGACACCTTTAGAAATAGACCCAGATCCCTACCTCAACTCGATAGGAGGCGTGACACCCCTTTTACACCTCGAGAGGGAAGCGGAGTTCCGTGCCTCAACACCAGTCGATGGCTGACTCCCCAGGGGAATCTGCATAAGAACCCCGAGATCCAAGTCAGAACTGGAGAGGAACCCTGAGTTTCCCGCCTCAACTTGAGATGAGCCCCTAGTCCCCTGCACCAACTCGAGAGGAATCCCAAGAGGCCCCTCACAACTCGAAAGGATTCCTGACTTGCCAGACACAAGATGAGAGGTTCCCTCAGGTCCACATCACAACTCCAGGGAACCCAAAATTCCTGCCACCACTCAAGAAACACCTTGAGATTGCCCCTTCCATGCGAATTGAGGCCTGATTCCCCTGTTGAGACTCCAGAGCGATCCCGTGCTCCCCCTCACAACTCGAATGAAGACTTGACTTCCCTGAGGCAACACGAAAGGCTCCCTGAGTCTCCCAGGGCACCTGCCGAGGAATCTCAAGCCTCCCGCCCCAACTCGAGAAAAACCAGGATATTCCCCCATCCTCGTGACATGAGGCCCTTTGTTCCTTCAGTGCCTAGAGAGCAATCCTGAGTGCCCTCTCCAAACTCGAGAGGAAGCTTGATTCCCTTCATGCAACGCAAGGGGGCCCAGAAATCAAGTCACACCTCGAGGGGAAACCCGAGTTTCCCACCACAACTCGAGAAGAGCCCCGTGTTTCCCACCTCATCTGGAGGTGAAAGCCCATTCCCTGCTTCAACTCAAGAGGAATCCCAACTTCCCCTCGCACAAGAGGAGGCCTGTCTCACGTATTGAATCTCAAATGGAAGCCTGAGGATCCTGCTGCAAGGAAAAAGGACACTGAGTTCCCCCTCAGCTCAAGAGAAATCTTGATTACCCTGCACCGGCTCCAATGGAACACTGAGTATCCTCTCACAACATGATGGGAGGCCTGACTCCACTGCTGATCCTCTTGAAAAAGCCCGAATTCCTGCCTGAACTCAACAGGGGGCCTGACACCCCTTTTAAGTGAAGAGGAAAGCAGAGTTGCATGCCTCAACACCAGACGAGGCCTGACTCCCTAGTTGAACCTTGACAGGAAACCCGAGATCCCTGTCGCCACTGGAGAGGAACACTGAGTCTCTTGACTGAACTCTAGACACGGCCCTCTTCACCAGCAGCGAGTCAAAAGGAATCCCGTTGTGCCCCTCGCACCTCAAAAAGAGACCTGAAGTCTCGGCGGCAACACGAGTAGGTCCCTGAGGTCCCCGTCGCAACTCAAGAGGAATTCTAAGCTTCCTGCCGCAACTAGAGACCACGAGATTCTCCCCTCAATGCGAGATGAGGCCCTTTTCCAAAGCAAGGTCTTGAGAGAAATCCCACATTCCCTCTTGAAACGCGAAAAGTTACTCTACACCCTTTATGCAACTCAGGAAGGTTCCTGAGATACTCGTCCCCACTCGAGAGGAATACCGAGTTTCATGCCCCAACTCAAGAAGAGTCCCGTGTTCCCCCTCCTCAATTCGAGATAAGGGTCAATTCCCGTGCTTCATCGGGAAAGGAATCTGGACGTTCCTGTCACACGTCAAGGGGAGGCCGGTCTCACCTTGAAAGTCGAGCTCATCCCCGGGAGTCGTGCCTCAATTCAAAAAGACCCTGATGTCCACATCCACTCCAGATAAGCCTGATTCCCCGGCACCGACTCGACTGTAACCCGAGGATCCACTCAAAACACGAAAGGAGGTGTGACAGCCCTTTGGCACCTGGAGATAAAGCCCCAGATGCCTATGTCCACTCAACAAGAAGCCTGACACCCCTTTGACACCTCGAGAGGAAAGCGGAGTTCCTTGTCTCAACACGAGATGAGGCCTGACTCCCCTGTTGAAACTCCATAGGAAGCCCATGATCCATGTCCTAACTAGAGAAGAATCCTGAGGTTCCAGCATCAACTCGAGATGAAGCCCTATGCCTCTGCATAGGAGAGGAATACCAAGATGCCCCGCATATCTCGAATGGCAGCTTGACTTTCCTGAAGCAACACGAGCAGTTCCCTGAGGTCCCTGGCACAACTCGAGAGCAATCCCACTTTTCCTGCCACAACTCGAGAAAAGCAAGGAGATTCTCCCCTCAATGCAAGATAGAGGCACACATGGCAGGAGCTGCACCCAAGACATCAGTGGCACCCATGCCACTCGTTGCGAGTAGCACCCATGACAAGAGCAGCACCCGAGACACCAGTGGCACCCAGGACAAAGCATGAGCCAAGTAACCAGTGGACCTAGGACAGGAGCGGTAACAGAGACATCAGCTGCACCAGTGTCACTCGCAGTAAGTGTGGCGCCCAAAGCAAGAGGGCACCAGACACCAATGGATGCAGGACAAGTACAGAAGCTGAGATACCAGCAGCACACAAGACAAGAGTGGCACCCGAGACACCAGTGACCCCGGGGACAAAAGTGCCACCAGAGACACCAGCCGAACCCTTGATACTCGCAGCATGACCAGCACCCATGGCAAGAATGGCCTCTGAGACTAGCAGCACCCCACACAAGAGCAGCACCTGAGGTAGCAGCCACACTCTTGACACTCACGATGTTTTGCACCTGAGACAACAGTGGCACCCAGGACAAGAGTGGCACGAGACACACCAGCCACACCCATGACACTTGTGGAAATAGCTTCACACATGGCAGGAGCTGCACACGAGGCACCAGCGGCACCTGTGGCACTCGTGACAAAAGTGACAACATGACAAGAGCAGCACCTGTGACATCCGATACACCTGGGACACCAGGGGCACCAAAGAAACCAGGGGAGTCATGACAACAGTGATACCCAGGACACCAGTGGCACCCATGAGAGAGTGACACCCGAGACACCATTGGCACCCAGGAAAACAGGAGCACCTGAGACAGCAGCAGCACTCTTGACACCCACGGCAAAAGCAGCACCCACAGCAAGAGCAGAACGCGAGACAGAGTGGCAGTCATGGCACTTGTGGCAGGAGAGGCACCCATGGCAAGAGCTGCATCCGAGAAACCAGTGGCTTCCTTGGCATCATCATAAGGGTGGCAACCATGGCAAGAGCAGCACCTGAGACAACAGAAAAAACCTGGACACCAGTGGCAATAAAGACACCAGGGACAGCCATGACAATAGTGACACCCAGAACACCAGTGGCACCCGTGAGAGAGTAACATCTGACACAAGGGGCACCCAGAACAAGAGTGGCAACAGATTCACCAGCTGCACCCAAGTTACTCATGGCAAGAGTGGCACCCGAGAACACAGTGACACCCAGAACAAGAATGGCATCCTGGACACCAGTGGCACCCAGGAAAAGAGCAGCAACCGAGATACCAGCTGCACCCATGATGCTTGCGGCAAGAATGGCACACATAGCAAGGACAGAACCCAGGACAAGAGCAGCACCCAAGACACCAAGGGCACCCAGGAAAAGAGTGGCACCTGAGACACCAGTGACACCCATTAAATCAGCAGCACCCATTATATCAGTGGCACTTGTAACACCTGAGACACCAGCAGCACTTCTGACACCCATGGTAAGAGCACAACCCTTGAGAAGAGTGGCAACCAGAGATACCAGCTGCACCCGTGACACTTTTGGCAAGAACAGCACCCATGGTAAGAATGGCAGCCAGGAAAAGAGCAGCACCTGAGACACCAAGGAAACCCAGGACAACTGTGGCACCCATGAGACCAGCAGCACCCAGGTCAAGAGTGGCAGCAGAGATATGAGCTGCAACCGTGACACTCGTGGCAAAGGGGCACCCATGGCAAGAGCAGCACCTGGGACATGAGTGGCAACAAAGACTCCAGGGACAGCAGGACAAGAGTGACACCTGGACACCACTGGCATCTGTGACAAGAGTGATACCCAAAACACCCACAGAACCCATGACATCAGTGGCCTCTGTGAAACGAGCAAAACCAGTGGCACTTATGACACCCAAGACATCAGTGGCACTTATGATACCCACCGTAAGGGCAGCACCCATGGCAAGAGCAGGACCTGAGACACCAGCCGCACCCATGACACTCGTGGCAAGACTGGAACCCATGACAAGAGCGGCTCCCATAGCAAAGGTGGCACCCAAAACACCAGCGCAACCTGGGACACCAGTGGCAACAAAGATTCCAGGGACAGCCATGACAAGAGTGACACCCGTGACACCACTGGCACCTGTGACAAGAGTGATACCCAAAACACCAGTGGCACCCTAGACAAGAGCATCACCCAAATCATCAGCTGGACTCATGACACCCATGGCAAGTCAGCACCCAAGAAAAGAGTGGCACCTGAACACCAGCGGGACCCATGAGACTCATGGCAAGAGCTGCAAAACCACGGCAATAGCGGCAATCGAGACACCTGCGGCACCCAGGAAGAGCATGATACCCAAAACACCAGTGGCATCCAAGACAAAAGTGGCACAGGAGACACCAGTGGCACCCAGCTGAAAAGTGGCATGCGAGGTACCAACCTCACCTGTGACACTCGAGGCAAGAGCCACACCTGGGGCAAGAGTGGCAACAGAGACACCAGCGACACCCAGAGCAAGAGCGGCTCCCAATTCACCAGGTGCACTCATGATACCCACAGCAAATCAGAACCCATGTCAAGAGCAGCACCCGAACACCAGCATCACCCAGGACAACAGTGGCTCAAGAGACACCAGTGGGAACTGTGACACTCATGGCAAGAGCTGCAAACCCATGGCAATAGGGGCACAGAGACACCAGTGGCATCCAGGATAAGAACAGCTCCCAATTCACCAGGTGCACTCATGATACTCACAGAAAATCAGCACCCATGTCAAGAGCCGCACCAGAACACCAGCATCACCCAGGACAAAAGTGGTTCAAGAGACACCAGCAGGAACAATGACACTCGCGGCAAGAGCTGCAAACCCATGGCAATAGGGGCACCGAGACACCAGTGGCACCCAGGACAAGAGCAGCACCCAAGACTCCAATGGAACCCGGGACAAGAGGGGACCCCAAGACACCAGTGGCTCCCAGGACAAGAGCTACACCCAAGATACCAACTGCACCCATGACACTTGGGGCAAAAATGGCACCCATGGTAAGAATGGCAGCCAGGACAAGAACAACACCCAAGACATCAAGGGCACCCAGGACAAGAGTGGCACCTGAGACAACAGTGGCACCCATGACACAAGCAGCACCCTTGAGACTCACGGCAAGAGCTGCAAACCCATGCCAGTAGAGGCAACCAAGACACCAGCGGCACCCAGGACAATAGTGGCACACGAGACACCAGTGGCGGGCAGGAAGAGAGCGACACACGAGACACCACTGGCACCCAGGAAAGAGCGGCACATGAGACACCAGTGGCACCCAGCTCAAGAGCAGCACCCTAGCTACCTGCCACACCCGTGACACTCGCAGCAAGAGTGGCACCCATTGCAAGAGCAGCATCAGAGACACCAGTGGCACCCAGGACAAAAAATCAACCGAGTCACCAGTGGACCCCAGGAGAAAAGCAGCACCAGAAAAACCAGCAGCACTCATGGCACACAAGTCAAGAGCGGCACCTTAGACACCAGTGGAACCGAGGACAAGAGCAGCACCCGAGACACCAGCAGCTCCCAGGACAAGAGCTGCACCTGAGACACCAGGTGCACCCGTGACACTTGGGGCAAAAGTGGCACCCATGGCAAGAATGGCACCCATGATACCAGCTGCACCCATGGCACTTGTGGCAAGAACAGCACCCATGGCAAAAATGGCAGCCAGGAAAAAAGCATAACCTGAAACACCAAGGGCATCCAGGAAAAGAGTGGCACCCGAGACCACCGTAACACTCAAGACAAGAGGGGCACCCAAGAAAACAGTGGCACCCACTCAAGAGTGGCACCCGAGGTACCAGACTCATCCATTACACTTGGGGCAAGAGCGGCACCCGAGACACCAGCAGCACCCAGGGACTGAGTGACACCAGAGACACCAATGCCATCAAGGACAAGAGCATCACCCAAGACACCAGTGGCACCGAGGACAAGACGGCCACCAGTGACACCAGTTGCACCCACTCAAGAGTGTCACCTGAGGTACCAGCCTCACCCATTACACTCGGGGGAAGAGCAGTATCACAGATACCAGCTGCACCCGTGACACTCACAGCAAGAGTTTCACCCATGGCAAGAATGGCCTTTGAGACAACAATGACAGCCCACACAAGAGTGGCACTCGAGGTAGCAGCTGCTCCTGTGTCACTCATGGCAAGAGTGCCCCCTGAAACACCAGTGGAATCTAGGTAAAAGTGGCACCTGTGACACCAGTGGCACCCAGGACAAGAGTGGCAACAGACAAAAGCCACACTCGTGATACTCGTGGCAATGTGGCACACATGGTAGGAGCTGCACCCAAGACATCAGCAGCACCCAGGGCAAGAGTGGCACCCAAGCCACAAGTGGAACCCAGGAAAAGACTGGTACAAGAGACAACAGCTGCACCTATGACACTTGTGGAAAGAATGGCAACCATGGCAAGAATGGCACCCAGGACAAGAGGAGCACCTGAGACACTGGGGCACTCTACATAAGAGTGGCAACCGAGACGCTAGCAGCACCCAGGACACCGGCCACACACATGGCACTCGTGGCAAGAGTGTCACCCATGGCAAAAACAGCACCTGTGACACCAGATATACACGAGGCAACAGTGGCACCAAAGAAACAAGGGAGAGAAATGGCAACAGTGTCACTGGGGACTCCAGTGGCACCCGTGAGAGAGTGACCCCTGAGACAGCAGTGGCACCCAAGAAAAGAGGGTCACTGGAGACACCAGCAACACTCATGACACCCACAGCAGGAGCAGCACCCCTGGCAAGAGCAGCACCCGAGACACAGTGGAACCCATGGCACTTGTGGCAAGACGGCAACATTGGCAAGACCAGCATCTGTGACACCAAAGACACTGGGACGCCAGTGGCACCAAAGACATGAGGGACAGCCATAAAAAGAGTGACACCCGAGACACCAGCAGCACACAGTACAAGAGTCGCAGCAGAGATATGAGCTGCAACCGTGACACTCGTGGCAAAGGGGCACTCATGGTAAGAGCGGCACCCGAGAACCCAGCGGCACCCAGGACAAGAGTGGCTCAAGAGACACCCGCGGGAACCGTGACACTCATGGCAAGAGCTGCAAGTCCATGGCAATAGGGGCCCCGAGATACCAGTGGCACCCAGGACAAAAGTGGTACCCAAGACCCCAGGGTAGCCCTGGAGAGAAGCAGCACCAGAAAAACAGCAGCACTCATGACACCCAAGTCAAGAGCAGCACCTGAGACACCAGTGGAACCCAGGACAAGAGCGAGACCCAGTGGAACCCAGGACAA
>NW_024070185.1:137319-140558 GCF_014754425.2 Oryx dammah
AGGACAAGAGCGAGACCCAGTGGAACCCAGGACAAGAGCGAGACCCAAGACACCAGCGGCTCCCAAGACAAGAGCTAAACCCGAGACAACAGCCGCACCCAGGACAAGAGCAGCACCAGAGACAACAACTACACCCGTGACACTGGGGCAAAAATGGCACCCATGGCAAGAATGGCAGCCAGGAGAAAAACACCTGAGACACCAAGGGCACCCAGGACAAGAGTGGCACCCGAGATACCAGTGGCAACCATGACACCAGCAGCACCATGAGACTTGCAGCAAGAGCTGCAAACCCATGCCAATAGAGGCACACAAGTACCAGCGGCACCCAGGACAATATTGGCACCCGAGACACCAGTGGCACTCAGGAAAAGAGAGGCACCTGAGACACCAGTGGCACCCAGGAAAAGAGGCACCAGAAAAACCCACAGCACTCAGCTCAAGCGCAGCACCCGAGATACCTGCTGCACCCATGACACTTGCAGCAAGAATGGCAACCATGGCAAGAGCAGCACCAGAGACACCAGTGACACCAAGGACAAAGCATCAGCCGAGTCACCAGTGGACCCCAGGAGAAAAGCAGCACCAGAAAAACCCGCAGGACTCATGACACACAAGTCAAGAGTGGCACCTTAGACACCAGTGGAATCCAGGACAAGAGTGGCACCCGAGACACCAGCGGCTCCCAGGACAAGAGCTACAACTGAGACACAGGCAGCACCCAGGCCAAGAGTGGCACCAGAGACACCAGCTGCACCCGTGACACTTGGGTCAAAAATGGCACCCATGGCAAGAATGGCAGCCAGGACAAGAACAACACCAGAGACACCAAGGGCACCCAGGACAAGAGTGGCACCCGAGATACCAGTGGCACCCATAACACCAGGAGCACCCATGATATCAGTGTCACCTCTAACACCAGACACCAGTAGCACCCTTGACACCCGAAACACCAATGGCACTTATTACACCCACCGTAAGAGCATCACCCATGGCAACAGTGGCAAGCCGAGACACCAGCCACACCCGTGACACTCATGGCCAGAGCAACACCCTTGGCAAGGATGGCACCCACGACAAGAGCAACACCCAAAACACCAAGGGCACCCAGGACAAGAGTGGCACCTGAGACACCAGTGGCACCCATTAGATCAGCAGCATCCATTACATCAGTGGCACCTGTAACACCCGAGACACCAGCGGCACCCGTGACACCCGATCAACAACAGCCAGCAAGGCAAGAGTGGCACCCAAGACACCGGCGGCACTGGTGACAAGAGCGACACCAATGATACTATTGGCACCCGTGAAACTCACCCTGAGAGCAGCACCCAGGACAAGAGTGGCAACAGAGACACCAGCTGCACCCGTGACACTCACCAGCAGCACTCATGGCAAAAGCAGGACCTGAGAACCCAGCAGCACCCAGGACAAGAGCAGCAACCAAGACACCAGCGGCACCCATGACAAGAGTGGCACCCGACACCAGCTGCACCCAGGAAAAGTGTGGCACACGAGACACCAGCCGAACCCATGACACTTGACACAAGAACAGCACCCATGGCAAGAATGGAACTCAGGAAAAGAGGAGCACCCGAGACACCGGGAAATCCTGGATAAAAGTGGCCTCTGAGAACTCAGCAGCACCCATGACATCAGCAGAACCCGTGAGACTCACAGCAAGAGCTGCAAACCCATGGCAATAGAGGCACCCAAGACGCCATGGGCACCCAGGACAATAGCGGCACCCGAGACACCAGTGGCACCCGGGAACAAGCGGCAGCCGAGTCCCAGTGGCACCCAGGACAGAAGCAGCAACAGAGACATCAGTCGCCCCCGTGAAACTCGTGGCAAGCATGGCACCCATGGCAATAATGGCCTCCGAGACACCAGTGGCACCCAACACAAGAGCAGCACCTGAGAAACCAGTGGCATGTGAAACACCTAAGACAATAGTGGCACCCGTGACTCCCGATCAACATCAGCACACAAGGCAAGAGCAGCACCCGAGACGCCAGTGGCACTGGTGACAAGAGCGACACCAATGATACTATTGGCACCCATGACACTCGCCCCAAGAGCAGCACCCAGGAGAAGAGAGGCAACAGAGAAACCAGCTGCACCATTGACACTCACAGCAAAGCAGCAACCATGGCAAAAAGGGACCTGACAGCCCAGCGACACCCAGGACAAGAGTGGCACACAAGACACAAGCCAAATCCATGACACTCGTGGCAATAGAGGCACACATGGCAGGAGCTGCACCCGAGACATCAGCAGCACCATGGCACTCGCGGCACACAAGACGCCAGTGGCACCCAGGACAAAGCACCAGCCAAGTCACCAGTGGACCTAGGACAGGAGCAGTAACAGAGACATCAGCTGCACCAGTGACCCTCGCGGTAAGTGTGGCACCCAAAGCAAGAGTGTCACCCGAGACACCAATGGGACCCAGGACAAGAGCAGAAGCCAAGATACCAGCAGCACACAGGACAAGAGCAGCACCCAAGACACCAGTGACACCATGGAGTAGAGTGCCACCATAGACACCAGCCACACCCTTGACACTCGCAGCATGACCAGCACCCATGGCAAGAATGGCCTCTGGGACACCAGCAGCGGCCCTCACAACAGTGGTACCCGAGGTAGCAGCAGCACCCATGACACTCACAACAAGGTTTGCACCTGAGACACCAGTGGCACCCAGGACAAGAGTGGCACGAGACACACCAGCCACACCCATGACACTTGTGGAAATATCTTCACACGTGGCAAGAGCTGCACCCAAGAAACCAACGGGTTCCTTGGCATCATTGCAAGGGTGGCAACCATGTCAAGAGCAGCACCTGAGACAACAGAAAACCGGGACACCAGTGGCACCAAAGACACCAGGGACAGCCACGACAAAAGTGACACTAAGGACACCCGTGGAACCCATGAGCAAGTAACACCCGACACAAGCGGCACCCAGAACAAGAGTGGCAACAGATTCACCAGCTGCACCAGAGTCACTCATGGCAAGAGTGGCACCCGAGAATACAGTGACACCCAGAACAAGAGCGGCACCCTGGACACCAGTGGCACCCAGGAAAAGAGTGGCACCCGAGACACCAGCTGTACCCATGGCACTTGCAGCACACCTAGCAAGGACGGCACCCAGGACAGGAGCAGCACCCAAGACACCAAGGGCACCCAGGACAAGAGTGGCACCCGAGACACCAGTGGCACCCATTAAATCA
>NW_024070185.1:140568-153847 GCF_014754425.2 Oryx dammah
GCACCCATTACATCAGTGGCACCTGTAACACCTGAAACACCAGTGGCACTCAGGACACCCACGGTAAGAGCACAACCCATAAGAAGAGTGGCATCCACAGACACCAGCCACACCCCTGACACTTGCAGCAAGAACAGTACTCATGGCAAGAATGGCAGACAGGAAACGAGCACCCAAGACACCAAGGGCACCCATGACAAGAGTGGCACCCGAGACACTGGTGGCACCCAGGACAAGAGCAGCACCCGAGACACTGGAATACCCTGGACAAGATGGCTCCCAAGACCCCAGCAGCACCCATGATTCCAGCAGAACCCGTGACATCAGTGGCCACTGTGATACCAGCGAAATCAGTGGCACTCATGACACCCGAGACATCAGCAGCACTTACGACACCCACAGTAAGGGCAGCATCCATGGCAAAAGCAGGACCTTCGACATCAGCCGCACTCGTGACACTCGTGGCAAGAGCAGCACCCATGGCAATTGTGGCACCCGAAACACCAGCACCACCCGGGACACCAGTGGCAACAAAGACTCCAGGGACAGCCATGACAAGAGTGACACCCGTGACATGACTGGCACCTGTGACAAAAGTGACACCCGAAACACCATGGCACCCTAGACAAGAGTGGCACCCGAATCACCAACTGCACTCATGACACCCATGGAAAATCAGCACCCATGGCAAGAGTGGCACCTGAACACCAGCGACACCCAGGACAAGACTGGAACATGAAACATCAGTGGGACCCATGAGACTCGTGGCAAGAGCTGCAAAACTGTGGCAATAGTGGCACCCGAGACACCTGCGGCACCCAGGAAGAGCACAACACCCGAGACACCAGTGGCACCAGGGACAAGAGTGGCACAAGAGACACCAGTGGCACCCAGCTGAAAAGTGGCACACGAGGTAACAACCTCAACCATGACACTCGAAGCAAGAGTGGCACCCAGGGCAAGAGTGGCACCAGAGACACCAGCAGCACCCAGGACAAGAGCGGCACCAGAGACACCAATGCACCCATGACATTTGGGGCAAAAGCGGCACCCATGGCAACAATGGCAGCCAGGACAAGAACAACACTCGAGACACCAAGGGCACCCAGGACAAAAGTGGCACCTGAGATAACAGTGGCAGCCATGACACCAGCAGCACCCTTGAGAGTCACGGCAAGTGCTGCAAACCCATGCCAGTAGAGGCAACCAAGACACCAGTGGAACCCAGGACAACAGTGGCACTCGAGACACCAGCAGCTCCCAAGACAAGAGCTACAACTGAGACACCAGTGGCACCCAGGCCAAGAGCAGCACCACAGACACCAGCTGCACCCATGACACTCTTGACAATAGCAGCACTCATGACTAGAATGGCAGCCAGGACATGAACAGCGCCCATGACACCAAGGGCACCCAGGACAAGAGTGGCACCTGAGAAACCAGTGGCACCCATGACACCAGCAGCACTCGTGATATCAGTGTCGCCTGTAACACCAGAGACCAGTAGCACCCTTGACACCTGAAACACCAATGGCACTTATGACACCCATGGTATGAGCATCTCCCATGGCAACAGTGGCAAGCCGAGACACCAGCCACACCCGTGACACTCGTGGCATGAGTGGCATCCATGGCAAGGATGGCACCCAGGGCAAGAGCAGCACCCAAGACACCAAGGGCACCCAGGACAAGAGTGGCAGCCAAGACACCAGTGGCACCCATTAAATCAGCAGCATCCATTACATTAGTGGCACCTGTAACACCCGAGACACCAGTGGGATGCGGGACACCCAAGACACCAATGGCACCCATAACACCCGATCAACATCAGCACCCAAGGCAAGAGCGGCATCCAAGACACCAGCGGCTGTCAGGGTCCAGCCCCGGTGGATCCAGGGTAATTTGAAGCGGGGATGGAGTAGGCGATTAAAGAGAGATTAATTAGAAATTTAAAGAGAGATTAGGGAAGAATAATGTAGTGAAAAAATAAAGAAGAAAAGAGGCTGATACTCCTTGGTTTACACAGAAAGCTAATAAAGTCTCAAGACAAGAAATTTGCACCGTCTATGTTAGGCCACAGGTGCCCACTTAAATAATGGAGGGTGCCCCGCCTTGGGCTCCCTCCTGCGTGGGTCTTAGAAGCCCGGACAAATAAGTAGACAGGGAGAGCCTCTGCGTTCCAAGGGATCGGCCTGAAAAAGAGAGGGAAGGAGAGGGAGAAAGAGAGAGAGAGAGTCGACATGGGGGAGGCCAAGCTTGTGCAAAACCCCATAACTTTATTTTCAAAAGGTGCTTATATACCCTAAGTTTTACATAATGGAAGATACAGAGTCATGCAGAGGCAGCAGTCCTGACCCTTATCAGGCTTTATTTCTGCATATCTTTCCGTATACAAAAGGTCTCAGGTGATTTACAGTATCTTCTGGCCAAGAGGTCTGTTAACACTTTATGCCTCTCTTCCTTAATAAATGTTAATCTCATATCCTCTGAAGTGTTTTTCTTTAATCTGCATCACCCTTAAAGCACTAAATAAAGTTACATCCCTGTAGAACAAAGGTGCAGTGGGTTATAACAAAGAAGGTACTTAACTCAAAGATCTATGTTGCTACTTGTTTTTTCTATATACCAAATATATCAACAAATAAAAGGTATGAAAACTTGGCAGCAAGTATTGGCTCAACAATGAAACCCTTAATCAGTCCTATCCTAATGATTTTGATTCCTCAGAAGCCCATACATTTCTAAGGTGTTTTAAGCTTCCTGTGCCTCTCGCAGTTGGGAGGCTGTGAGCAATCACATGTGCAGTTGTAAAAGGTCCTGACAGACCTGTCAGGCAAGTTAGAAAGCTACCAGAGGGGTTTGAGCTGAGACACTCCTTTTATATACAGGAGACTGTTAGCTGGAGCTCTAAGTTAACTTTTTCCAGAAAAAGGTGGTGGGGATAGCCCCCTGTTAATGTCAGAGGAGTTGGTGAAAGGCATAATATAGTAAAGCAGACAGATTTTGGTTCTGGGGGTAGATGCTCAAGAAAATCCGGGGGGGGGGGCGCTGAGGCCTGATCCCGCCTTTGCATTTTGTGAGGCCCCCTTCCTCATGACCTTTGCCACAGGCGGGATTCCCCATGCTGGCTCCCAGCAGGTGGCACCAGTGACAAGAGCGAAACCAATACTGTTGGCACCTGTGACACTCGCCCCGAGAGCAGCACCCAGGACAAGAGCGGCAACAGAGACACCAGTTGCACCCGTGACACTCACAGTAAAGCAGCACCCATGGCAAAAGCGGGACCTGGGAACCCAGCAGCACCCAGGACAAGGCGGCACGAGACACACCAGCCACACCCATGACACTTGCGGAAATAACTTCACACATAGTAGGATCTGCACCTGAGGCACCAGCAGCACCCATGGCACTCATGGCAAAAGTGGCAACCATGGCAAGAGCAGCACCTGTGACATCAGATACACCCAGGACACCAGGGGCACCAAAAAAATCAGGGGAGTCATGACAACAGTGACACCCAGGACACCAGTGACACCCATGAGAGAGTGACACCTGAGACACCATTGGCACCCAGGAAAAGAGTGGCACCTGAGATACCAGCAGCAATCTTGACACCCACAGCAAAAGCAGCACCCACAGCAAGATCGCACCCGAGACAACAGTGGCACCAATTAAATCAGCAGCACCTGTTACATCAGTGGCATCTGTAGCACCCGAAACACCAGTGGCACTCAGGACACCCGAGACACCAGCAGCATTTCTGATACCCATGGTAAGAGCGCAACCTGTAAGAGGCAACTGGAGACAACAGCCGCACCCGTGACACTTGCGGCAAGAGCGGCACCCATGGCAAGAGCGGTACCAATGACACAAGTTGTACCCGTGACACTTGCGGCAAGAACAGCACCCATGGCAAGAATGGCAGCCAGGAAAAGAGCGGCACCCGAGACACCAAGGGCACCCAGGACAAGAGTGGCACCCGAGACACCGGCAGCACTGAGGACAAGAGATGCACACTAGACACCAGCAGCACCCACTCAAGAGCAGCACCCAAGGTACCAGCCTCACCCATTACACCTGGGGCAAGAGCAGTATGAGAGACACCAGCCTCACCCATGACACGTGTGGCAAGAGATTCACCCATGGCAAGAATGGCCTTTGAGACAACAGTGGCACCCCACACAAGAGTGGCACTCGAGGTAGCAGCTGCTCCTGTGTCACTCATGGCAAGAGTGCCCCCGAGACACCAGTGGAATCCAAGCCACAAGTGGCACCCAGGAGAAGAGCAGTACAAGAGACAATAGCCACACCCTTGACACTCGCGGCAAAGTGAAACCAATGGCAAAAGAGGGACCTGAAAACCCAGGGGCACCCAGAACAAGAGTGCCAACTGAGACACCATCGGCACCTGTAAAACCTGAGCAACAGAAGCACGCACGGCAAGAGTGGCACCTGAGACACCAGTGGCACCTGTGACACTTGCGGCAAAGCAGCACCAATGGCAAAAGCAAGACCCGAGAACCCAGTGGCACCCAGAACAAGAGTGGCAACCAAGACATCATCAGAACCCGTGACACTCGCAGCAAAATGGCATCCATGGCAAAAGCAGGACCCGAGAAACCAGTGGCAGCCAGGACAATAGCAGCACCTGAGACACCAGCGGCACCCAAGGAAAAGAGTGGCACCCGAGACACCAGCAGCACTCATGACACCCACGGAAATAGCATCACTCATGGCAGGCATGGAACCCAAGACACAGTGGCACCTGTGGCACTTGTAGCAAGAGCAGCAACCATAGCAAGAGCAGCACCTGTGACACCAGAGACAGTACACCAGGGGCACCAAAGACACCAGGGACACCAGTGGCACCCGTGAGAAAGTGACAGGCGAGACACCAGCAGCACCCAGGACAAGAGTGGCAAAAGAGATACCAGCTGTACCCGTGACACTCACAGTAAAGCAGCACCCATGGCATGAGTGGCACCTGAGAACCCAGCGACACCCATGACAAGAGTGACACCTGACACCCAGGGCACACAGGAAAAGAACGGAACACAAGACATCAGCCACACCCATGACACTTGTGGCAAGAAAGGCACCCATGGCAAGAATAGCACGTGGCACACTGGGGCACGCTGGACAAGATGGCTCTGGAGACCCCAGCGGCACCCATGACACCAGCAGCACCTGTGACATCAGTGGCCCAGCAAAACCAGTGAAAACCAGTGGCATACATGAACCCCCGAGACATCAGCGGCACTAATGACACCCTTCGTAAGAACAGCACCCATGCCAAGAGCAGGACCCAAGACACCAGCCACACCCGTGACACTTGTGGCAAGATCAGCACCCATGGCAAGAGCAGCACCCATGGCAAGAGTTGTATCCGAGACACCAGCGGCACCCAGGACAAGAGCGGCACCTGAAACACCAGCAGCACTCGGGACACCAGTGGCAACAAAGACTCCAGGGACAGCCATGACAAGAGTGACACCCGTGACACCACTGATATCTGTGACAAGAGTGATACCCAAAACACCAGTGGCACCGTAGATAAGAGTGGCCCCTGAATCACCAGCTGCACTCATGACACCCATGGCAACTCAGCACCCATGGCAAGAGCTGCACCCAACAGAAGCATCACCCGACAGAAGCAGCACCCAGGACAAAAGTGGCACATGAGACATCAGAGGGACCCATGACACTCTTGGCAAGAGCTGCAAAACCATGACAATAGCGGCACCTGAGACACCTGCAGCACCCAGGAAGAGCACAACACCCGAGACACCAGTGGCACCCAGGACAAAAGTGGCACAAGAGATACCAGTGGCACCCAGCTGAAAAGTGGCACCCAGCTGAAAAGTGGCACTCAACGTACCATCCTCACCCGTGACACTCTAGACAAGACCAGTACCCAAGGCAAGAGTGGCACCAGAGACAAGAGCGGCAACCAGGGCAAGAGCAGCATCGAACTCACCAGATGCACTCATGATATCCACAGAAAGTCAGCACCCATGTCAAGAGCAGCACCCAAACACCAGGGTCACCCAGGACAAAAGTGGCTCAAGAGACACCAATGGGAACCATGACACTCACAGCAAGAGTTGCAAACCCATGGCAATATGGGCACTGAGACAACAGTGGCACCCAGGACAAGAGGGGCACCAGAGACGCCAATGGAAGCCCGGAGAAAAGCAGTACCAGAAAAAGCAACAGCACTCTTGACACGCAAGTCAAGAGCAGCACCCAAGACACTAGCGGCTCCCAGGACAAAAGCTACACTGGAGACAACAGGGGCACCCAGGACAAGAGCTGCTACAGAGACACGAGCTGCACCCATGACACTTGCGGAAATAGCTTCACACATCACAGAAGCTGCACCCGAGGCACCAGCAGCACCCATGGCACTCGTAGTAAGAGAGGCAACCATGGCAAGAGTAGTACCTGTGACATCAGATACACCCGGGACACCAGGGGTACCAAAGAAACCAGGGGAGTCATGACAACAGTGACACCCAGGACACCAGGGGCACCCATGAGACAGTGACACTCGAAACACCATCGGCAGCCAGGAAAAGAATGGCACCCGATACACCAGCAGCATTCTTGACACCCACAGCAAAAGCAGCACCGTGGCAAGAGTGGCACGTGAGACATAGTTAGTGGCAGGAGTGGCACCCATGGCAAGAGCTGCAACCCGAGAAACCAGTGGCTTCCTTGGCATCATTGCAAGAGCTGAAACCATGGCAAGAGCAGCACCTGAGACAACAGAAACAACCAGGACACCAGTGGCACCAAAGACACCAGGGACAGCCATGACAAAAGTGACACCCAGGACACCAGTGGCACCCATGAGAGAGTAAAACCTGACACAAGTGGCACCCAGAACAAGAGAGGCAAAAGATTCACCAGCTGCACCAGATTCACTTATGGCAAGAGTGGCACCCATGGCAAGAACAGCACCTGAGAACACAGAGACACCCAGAACAAGAGTGGCACCCTGGACACCAGTGGCACCCAGGAAAAGAGAAGCACCTGAGACACCAGCTGCACCCATGACACGTGCATTGAGAATGACCCATGGCAAGGATGGCACCCAGGACGAGAGTGGCATGAATGGCAAGAGTGGCACCCAAGACACCAGCGACACACAGGACAAGAACAGCACCTGAAACACCAGCAGCATCCTGGACACCAGTGGCAACAAAGACTCCAAGGACAGCATGACAAGAGTGACACAAGTGACACCACTGGCATCTGTGACAAGAGAGATACCCAAAACACCAGTGGTACCCTAGACAAGAGTGGCACCCGAATCACCAGCTGCACTCATGACAGCCATGGCAAGTCAGCACCCATGGCAAGAGCTGCACTCAACAGAAGCAGCACCCAGGACAAGAGTGACACATGAGACATCAGAGGGACCCATGACACTTGTGGCAAGAGCTGCAAAACCATGGCAATAGCGGCACCCGAGACACCTGCAGCACCCAGGAAGAGCACGACACCCGAGACATCAGTGGCACCAAGGACAAGCACAGCACACAAAACACCAGTGGCATCCAGGACAAGAGTGGCACAATAGACACCAGTGGCACCCAGCTGAAAAGCGGCACCCAATGTACCAACCTCACCCATGACACTGTAGGCAAGAGCAGCATCCAGGGCAAGAGTGGCACCAGAGACACCAGCGGCACCCAGGGCAAGAGCAGCACCTGATCTGCCAGGTGCACTCATGATACCCACAGCAAGTCAGCACCCATGTCAAGAGCGGCATCCGAACACCAGTGTCACCCAGGATGAAAGTGGCTCAAGAGACACCAGCAGGAACTGACACTCGCGGCAAGAGCTGCAAACTCATGGCAATATGGGCACTGAGACACCAGCAGCACCCAGGACAAGAGTGGCTCCCAATTCACCAGGTGCAATCATGATACCTACAACAAGTCAGCACCCATGTCAAGAGCGGCACCCGAACACCAGTGTCACCCAGGATGAAAGCGGCTCAAGAGACACCAGCGGGAACCATGACATTCACAGCAAGGGCAGCAAACCCATGGCAATAGGGGCACCGAGACACCAGTGGCATCCAGGACAAGAGCGGCACCCAAGAACCCAGTGGACCCCTGGATAAAAGAAACACCAGAAAAACCAGCAGCACTCATGACACCCAAGTCAAGAGAGGCACTTGAGACACCAGTGGAAACTGAGGACAAGAGCGGCACCAGAGACACCAGTAGCTCCCAGGACAAGAGCTACACCCAAGATACGAGCAGCACTCATGACATCCACGGCAAGAATATCACCCATGGCAATAGCTGCACCCGAGACACCAGCAACACCCAGGGAGTGAGTGACACCTGAGACACCAGTGGCATCAAGGACAAGAGTGTCACCCAAGACACCAGTGGCACCAAGGCCAAGACGGCCACCAGAGACACCAGCAGCATCCACTCAAGAGTGGCACCCAAGGTACCAGCCTCACCCACTACACTTGGGGCAAGAGTGGTACAAGAGACTCCAGCCACGCCCGTGACACTCGCAGCAAGACTTTCACCAGAGACACCAATGCACCCATGACACTTGGAGCAAATGTGGCACCCATGGCAAGAATGGCAGCCAGGACAAGAACAATACCCGAGACACCAAGGGCACCCAGGACAAGAGTGGCATCTGAGATACCAGTGGCACCCATGACATCAGCAGCACCCGTGATATCAGTGTCACCTCTAACACCAGAGACCAGTAGCACCCTTGACACCCGAAACACCAACGGCACTTATGACACCCACGGTAAAAGCATCACCCATGGCAACAGTGGCAACCCGAGACACCAGCCACACCCATGACACTCACAGCAACAGTGTCACCCATGGCAGGAGTAGCACGCGAGACACCCCTGGCACGCTGGACACCCGAGACCCCAGCGGCACCCGTGACACCTGATCAACATCAGCATGCAAGGCAAGAGCGGCACCTGAGACACCGGTGGCACCCGTGACAAGAGTGACACCAATGACACTATTGGCACCTGTGACAGTCACCCCAAGAGCAGCACCCTGGATAAGAGTGGCAACAGAGACACCAACTGCACCGTGACACTAGAGACAAAGCGTCACCCATGGCAAAAGCAGGATCTGAGAACCCAACGGCACCCAGGACAAGAGCGGCAAACATGACACCAGTGGCACCCATTACAAGAGTGGCACCTGACACCTGTGGCCCCCAGTAAAAGAGCGGCACATCAGACACCAGCTGAACCCGTGACACCTGATGCAAGAACGGCACCCATGGCAGGAACGGAACCCAGGACAAGAGGAGCACCCAAGACACCAGGAAAATCTGGATAAGAGTGCCCTCTGAGAACCCAGCAGAACCCATGACATCAGCAGAACCCGTGAGACTTGCAGCAAGATCTGTAAGCCCATGGCAATAGAGGGAACCAAGATACCATCAGCACCGAGGACAATAGCAGCACCCGAGACACCAGCAGCAGCCATGAAGAGAGTGACACCCAAGACACCAGTGGCACCAAGGACATAAGCAGCAACCGAGATACCAGTGGCAACCAGGAAAAGAGCAGCACCAGAGACACCACAGGCACCCAGCTCAAGAGCAGCACCCGAGCTACCAGCCACACCCGTGACACTGGTGGCTAGAGTGGCACCCATGGCAAGAGCGGCACCCAAGACACCAGTGGCACCCAGGACACAGCGTCAGCAGAGTTACCAGTGGACCTAGGACAGGAGCGGCAACAGAGACATCAGCTGCACTGTGACTCTTTTGGTAACTGTGGCACCCAAAGCAAGGGCATCACCCGAGACACCAATGGCACCCAGGACAAGAGCAGAAGCCGAGACACCAGCAGCACACAGGACAAGAGCGGCACCCGAGAAACCAGCAACACCAAGGACAAGAGTGGCACCAGAGACACCAGCTGCAAACTTGGCACTCACAGCATGAGTGGCACCCATGGCAAGAATGGCCTCTGAGACACCAGCAGCACCCCACACAAGAGTGGCACTTGAGGTAGCAGCCACACCCATGACACTCACGGCAAGGTTTGCACCTGAGACACCAGTCGCACCCAGGACAAGAGCGGCACGAGACACACCAGCCACACCCATGACACTCGTGGAAATAGCTTCACACGTGGCAAGAGCTGCACCCGAGGCACCAGCAGCACCCATGGCACTCGTGGCAAGAGCGACAACCATGGCAAGAGCAGCACCTACCGGGAGCCAGCAGGGGGAATCCTGCCCATTGGAAAGGTCATGAGGAAGAGGCCTGACAGGCAAAGGCAAGATCATGCCTCGAGGGAACCCCCCTGGACCTTCTCAAGCATCCACCCCCAAAATAGAGTCTGTCTGCTTTATTACATTATGCCTTTCACCAACTGCTCTGACATTAACAGGGGGCTGTCCCCCCACCACCTTTTTCTGGAAAAAGTTAATTTAGAGCTTTCAGATAATAAGTCTCCTGGGCATAATAAGAGTGTTTCAATCCAAAAACCCCTCTGATGGCTTTCTAGCCTGCCTGACAGATTTTATCCGGACTCTTACAGCTACACATGTGATTGTTTACAGCCTCCCAACCGCGAGAGGCACAGGAAAGCTTAAAAAACATCCTAGGAATGTAGGACCTTCCAAGGAGTCAAAATCATTAGAATAGGACTGATTGAGGGTTTCATTGTTGAGCCAACACTTGCTGCCAAGTTTTCATATCTTTTATTTGTTGATATAGTTGGTATGTAGAAAAAACAGGTAGTAGCCCTGGCATTAGCAACATTAGATCTTTGAGTTAAGTACTTTCTTTGTTATAACCCACTGCACCTTTGTTCTACAGGAATGTAACTTTATTTAGTACTTTGAGGGTGATGCAGATTAAAGAAAAAACACTTCAAGGAAAAATGAGTTTTCTGGTTGATAGACATTTATCTAGGAAGAGAGCCATAAAAATGTTAACAGGCCTCTTGGCCAGAAGATAATGTAAATCACCTGAGACCTTTTGTATATGAGAAGGTAGGCAGAAAGAAAGCCTGGTCTCAATAAGGGTCAGGACTGCTGCCCCTGCATAACTCTGCATATTCCATTATTTCTTTATGTACAACTTGGGGTATATAAGCTGCCTTTGAAAATAAAGTTGTGGGTCTTGCACCGATGCTTGGCTCCCCCATGTTGTTCTTTTCTTATTCTTCCTTTTCAGGCTGAATTCCCATCTGGAGCATAGAGGCTCGCCGTGTCTACTTATTTGCCTGGGCTTCTAAGACCCATGCAAGAGGGAGCCCAAGGTGGGGCACCCTCCACTATTCAAGCGGGCACCTGTGGCCTATGTAGACGGTGCAAGTCCCTTATCTCAGGGCTTTATTGGCTTTCTATGTAAACCAAGGAATTTCAGCCTCTTTACTCCTCTATTTTCTCCACTACACTATTCTTTCTTAATCTCTCTTTATATCTCTTATTAAATAATTCTTTCCTAATTGCCAACGCTGTCTCCCCTTTGAATTCCCTGGATCCACCACGGCTGGACCCTGGCAAGCACCTGTGACATCAGATACACCCAGGACACCAGGAGTACCAAAGAAACCAGGGGAGTCATGACAGCAGTGACACCCAGGACACCAGTGGCCCCCATGAGACAGTGACATCCAAGATGCCAGTGGCACTCAGGAAAAGAGCAGCACCTGAGACACCAGTAGTACTCTTGACACCCACAGCAAGAGCAGCACCATGGCAAGAGCAACATGAGACACAGTGGCACTTGTGGCAGGAGTGGCACCCATGGCAAGAGCTGCACCCAAGAAACCAGTGGCTTCCTTGGCATTGTCACAAGAGTGACAACCATGGCAAGAGCAGCACCTGAGACAACAGAAACAACCAGAACACCAGTGGCACCAAAGACACCAGGGACAGCCAGGACAAAAATGACACCCAGGACACCAGTGGCACCTGTGAGAGAGTAACATCCGACACAAGTGGCAACCAGAACAAGAGCAGCAACAGATCCACAGCTGCAGCCGGGACACTCATGGCAAGAGCAGCACCCGTGGCAAAAGTGACACCTAAGAACACAGTGACACCCAGAACAAGAGTGGCACCATGTACACCAGTGGCACCCAGGAAAGGAGTGGCACCTGAGACACCAGCTGCCTCAATGACACTTGTGGCAAGAGTGGCACTCATGGCAAGAGCGGCACCCAAGAAACCAGTAGCCCCCAGGACAAGAGCAGCACCAGAATCACCAGCAGCACTCATGACACCCACGTCAAAAGTGGCACGTGAGACACTGGCAGCACCCAGGACAAGAGCAGTGCACTAGACACCAGCGACTCCCAGGACAAGAGTGGCACCAGAGACACCAGCCGCACCCGTGACACACACAGCAAGAGAGGCACCCATGACAGCAGCAGTACCCAGGTCAAGAGCAGTACCCGAGACACCAGTGGCACCCAGGACAAGAGTGGCACCTGAGACACCAGCAGTACCCATAACACTCGCAGCAGAAGAGGCACCCATGGCAAGAGTGGCACCCGAGACACCAAGGACACCCATGATAAGAATGGCACCCAAGACACCATCTGTACCCAGGTCAAGAGTGGCTCCCAAGCCACCAGCAGCACCCAGGACAAGAGCAGTACCAGAGACACCAGCCACACCCGTGACACTCACAGAAAGCGTGGCACCCGTGGCAAGAGCATCACCTGAGACACCAGCAGCACCCAGGACAAGAGCGGAACCCGAATCACCGCTAGCACTCATGACACCCAAAGCAATAACAGAACCCATGGCCAGAGCAGAACCCAAGACACCAGCAGCAACCAGGACAAGAGTGGCACCCATGACACTTGTGGCAAGAACAGCACCCATGGCAGGAATGGCAGCCAGGAAAAGAGCAGCACCCAAGAAACCAAGGGCACCCAGGACAAGAGTGGCACCTGAGACACCAGCGGCACTCAGGTCAAGAGTGGCACCTGAGACCCCCGCAGCACTCAAGACAAGAGTGGCACCCAAGACACCAGTGGCACCATTGGCACCCAAGTCACCAGCAGCACCCGGGACAAGAGTGCACCCAACACAAAAGCGGCACCCGTGACACTCAAGGCAAGAGCGGACCCAGAACAAGAGCAGCACCAAAGACACCAGTTGCACGCGTGACACCCGAGACCCCAGCAGCACCTGTGACACCTAAGCAACAGCAGCACACATGGCAAGAGTGACAACTGAGACACCAGCGGCACCCAGGATAAGAGCAGCACCCGAGACACCAGTGGCACCCAGGA
>NW_024070185.1:153857-206982 GCF_014754425.2 Oryx dammah
ACCTGAGACACCAGTGGCATCTAAGTCAAGAGTGGCACCAGAGACACAAGCCATGCCCATGACACTCACGTTAAGAGTGGCACCCATGGCAAGAACGGCCTTGGAGACACCAGCAGCACCCCACACAAGAGCGGCACCCGAGGTAGCTGCCACACACGTGAGACTCATGGCAAGAGTGGCACCCGAGACACCAGTGGCACCAAGATAAAATTGGTTCCCGAGACACGAGTGGCACCCAGGACAAGAGCGGCATCTGAGACGCCAGCCGCACCCAGGGCACTCGCAGCAAAGTTGGCATCTGGGGCAAGAGCAGAAACAGAGACACCAGTGGCACCCAGGACAAGAGCGGCACCAGAGACACAAGCAGAACCTGGGACACCAGTGGCAAGAAAGACTCTAGGGATAGTGATGGCAATAGAGGCACCCAAGACACCAGCAGCACCCAGGACAAGAGCGGCACCCAAGACATCAGTGGCACCCGTAAGAGAGCGACAACTGAGACACCAGTGGAACCCAGGACAAGAGCGGCACCCAGGACACCAGTGGCTCACAAGACAAGAGCTGCACCAGAGAAATCAGCTGCATGTGTGACACTCGTGGCAAGAGCGACACCCGTGGAAAGAGTGGCACCCGAGACACCAGCGGCACCTAGGACAAAGCAGCAGCCAAGACACCAGTGGTACCCAGGATAGGAGTGGCAACAAAATCATCAGCCGTACCCGTGACACTCGCGGCAAGCATTGCACCCAAGGCAAGAGCGTCACCCGAGACACCAACAGTACTCAGGACAAGAGCAACAGCCGAGACACCAGCAACACCAGGGACAAGTGTGGAACAAGTGACACCAGCCACACCCATAACACTCACGGCTAGAGCTGCACCCATGGCGAGAACGACTTCCGAGACACCAGCGGCACCCTGCACAAGAGTGGAACTCGAGGTAGCAGCTGCACCTGTGATACTCACGGCAAGACTGGCACCCGAGACACCAGTGGCAAATAGGACAAGAGCGGCACCAGAGACAACAGCCGCACCCGTGACACTAGTGGCAATAGCAACACACATGGCAGGAGCTTCACCAAGACACCAGCAGTAACCATGGCACTTGTGACAAGAGAGGCATCCATGGCAAGAACAGCAACTTTGACACCAGATACACCTGGGACACCAGTGGCACCAAAGAAACCAGGGAGAGCCATGACAAGAGTGGCACATGGGAAACCAGTGGCACCCATGAGAGTGACACCTGAGACACCAGCAGCACCCAGGAAAAAAGCAGCACCCGAGACACCAGCAGCCCTCTTGACAGTGATGGCAAGAGCAGCACCCACGGCAAGAGTGGCACCCGAGACAACATGGCACCATTGGCACTTGTGGCAAGCGCAGCAACCATGGCATGATCAGCACCAGTGACACCAGAGATACCCGGAACACGAGTAGCACCAAAGAAACCAGGGACAGCCATGAAATGTGTGACATCTGGGACACCAGTGGCACCCTTGAGAGAGTGACACACAACACACCAGTAGCACCCAGGACAAGAGAGGCAACAGAGGCACCAGTGGCAGCCAGGCAAAGAGCAGCAACAGAGACAGCAGCCGCACCCGAGACTCTTGTGCCAAGAACGACACCCATGGCAGGAATGGCACCCAGGAAAAGAGGAGCTCCCGAGTCACCAGGAAAACCTGGATAAGAGTGGCCTCTGAGACCCCAGGGGCACCTATGACACCAGCCACATCCGTGACACTTGTGGTAAGAAAGACACCCATGGCAAGAACGGCACCCAGGACAAGGGCAGCACCCGAGACACTGGGGCACGCTGGACAAGATGGCACCCAAGAACCCAGATGCACCCATGACACCAGCAGCACCCATTACATCAGTGGTAGCTGTGATACCAGAGACACCAGTGGCACTCATGAAAGCCGAGACACCAGCGGCACTTATGACACCCATGGTAAAAAGTGCACCCTTGGCAAGCAGGAGAATATATAACAGCTGCAATCGTGACACTCGCAACAAGAATGGAATCCATGGCAAGAGGGGCACCCGAGTCACCAGTGGCACTCAGGAAGAGTGGCACCCGAAACACCAGCGGCACCAGGGACACCAGTGACACCAAAGTCTCCAGGGACAGCCATGACAAGAGTGACACCCAGGACCACTGGCACCTGTGACAAGAGTGATACCCGAAATATCAGCAGCACCCAGGACAAGAGCTGCATCCGAATCACCAGTTGCACTCATGACATCCATGTCAAGTCAGCACCCATGGCAAGAGTGGCACCAGAACACCAGTGGCACCCAGGACAAGAGCAGCACAAGAGATACTAGCGAGACCTGTGACACTAGCAGCAAGAGCTGCAAACCCATGGCAAGAGGGGCACCCGAGAGACCAGCGGCACCCAGGAAGACAGTGACTCCCGAGATACCAGTGAAACTGGGGACAAGTGCGGCACAGAGACACCAGCCTCACCCTTGACACTCGTGGCAAGAGCTGCACACATGGCAAGAACAGCCTCCGAGACACCAGAAGCACCCTGAACAGAGTGGCACTCTAGGTATCAGCCGCTTCTGTGACACTCATGGCAAGAGTGGCCCCCAAGACACCAGTGGCACCCAGGTAAAAGCAGCACCCAAGACACCAGTGGCACCCAAGACAAGAGTGGCACCAGAGACAACAGCCACACTCGTGAAACTTGCGGCATTAGCAGCACACATGGCATGAGATACACCAGAGACACCAGTAGCACCCATGGCAAGAGCAGTGCCAGAGACAACAGCCACACCCATGGCACTTGTGGCAAGAATGGCACCCATGGCAAGAGAGGCATCCAGGACTATCGGAGCACCCGAGACATCAGGGCAACCTGGAAAAGAGAGGCACCTGACACCAGCGGCATGCAGGAAATGAGCGGCACACGAAATACCAGCTGCATCCATGATATTTGCAGCAAGAAAGGCACCCATAGCAAGAACGGCACCCAGGACAAGAGCAGCACCCAAGACACTGGGGCACACTGGACAAGATGGCACACGAGAACCCAGCAGCACCCATGACACCAGCAGCACCTGTGACATCAGTGGCACCTGTGATACCATAGACGCCAGTGGCACTCATGAAAACCAAGACACCAGCAGCACTTATGACACCCAAGGTAAGAGGTGCACCCATGGCAAGAGTGAGACCCGAGACATCACTGGCACCCAGGACAAAGTGGCAGCCAAGAAACCAGTGGCACCCAGGACAAGAGTGGCACCAGAGACACCAGCCACAACCGTGACACTCGTAGCAAGCGTGAGACCCATGGCAAGAGTGGCACCTGAGTCAACAGTGGCACCCAGCACAAAAGCAGCACCCGAGGTATCAGCCACACCCATGACAATCCTGGCAACAGTGGCACCCGAGACACTAGTAGAACCCAGGACAGCAGCGGCAACTGAGACACGAACCACACCCGTGACACTCGCGGCAAAGTGGCACCCGCGACACCAGCAGCACCCGGGAACAGAGCGGCACCCGTGACTCCAGCAGCACTCATGACACCCACGGCAAGAGCAGCACACATGGCGATAGCTGTACCCGAGACCAAGGGCACCTGTGGCACTTGTGGCAAGAGTGGTAACCATGGAAAGAGCACCTGTGACAGAGAGTTACCTGGGACACTAGTAGAAACAAAGACACCAAAGAGAGACATGACAAGAGTGACACCTGGGATGCCAGTGGAACCCATGAGAGTGTGACACCCAAGACACCAGTGGCACACAGGAAAGAGTGGAACCCGAATTACCAGCAGCACCCATGGCCAGAGCAGAGCCTGAGACACCAGCAGCAACCAGGACAAGAGTGGCTCCAGAGACACCAGCCGGTCACCTGACACTTGGAAAGAGCGGCTCCCATGGCAAGAGTGCCACATGAGACACCAGCGGCACCCAACACAATAGTTGCACCTGCAACACCAGCTGCACGCAGGACAAGCATGGTCACAGAGACACCAGTGGCAGCCAGGCAAAGAGCGGCAACAGAGACACCAGCCACACCCGAAACACTTGTGGCAAGAACGGCACCCATGGCAAGAATGGCACCCAGGACAAGAGGAGCACACCACTCACCTGGAAAACCAGGATAAGAGTGGCCCCCGAGAACCCAGTGGAACCCATGACACCAGCCCCACCCATGACACTTGCGGTAAGAAAGACATACATGGCAAGAATGGCCCCCAGGACAAGAGCAGCACCCGAGACACAGGCACGCTGGACAAGATGGCACCCAAGAACCCTTCGGCACCCATGACACTACCAGGACCTGTGACATCAGTGGCACCTGTGAAACCAGAGATACCACCAGCACTTATGACACCCATGGTAAGAGGTGCACCCTTGGCAAGAGTGGGGCCAGAGATAACAGCTGCACTCCTGACACTCGCGAAAAGAGTGACACCCATGGAAACAGGGGCACCTGAGACACCAGCGGCACCAGGGACACCAATGACACCAAAGTCTCCAGGGACAGCCATGACAACAGTGACAACCGGGACAACACTGGCACCTGTGACAAGAGTGATACCTGAAACACCAGCGGCACTCAGGACAGAGCAGCATCTGAATCACCAGTTGCACTCATGACACCCACGGCAAGTCAGCACCCATTGCAAGAGTGGAACTGGAACACCAGCAGCACCCAGGGCAAGAGCGGCACAAGAGACACCAGTGGGACCAGTGACACTACCAGCAAGAGCTGCAAACCATGGCAAGGGGGGCACCCGAGAGACCAGCGGTACCCAGAAAGAGAGTGACTCCCGAGATACCAGTGAAACTGGGGACAAGTACGGCACAGAGACACCAGCCTCACCCTTGACACTCACAGCAACAGCTGCACACATGGCAAGAACAGCCTCCGAGACACCAGAAGCACCCGCACAAAAGTAGCACTCAAGGTGGCAGCCGCTTCTGTGACACTCATGGCAAGACTGGCCCCCGAGACACCAGTGGCACCCAGGACAAGAGCGGCACCAGAGACAACAGCTACACTCGTGAAAATCGCAGCATTAGTGGCACACATGGCAGGAGCTGCACCAGAGACAACAGCAGCACCCAGGGCAAGAGCAGTACCAGAAACAATAGCCGCACCATGACACATGTGGCAAGAGCAGCACCCAGGCCAAGAATGGCATCCAGGACTATAGGAGCACCCGAGACACTGGGGCACCCTGGACAAGAGCAGAACCAGACACCAGCGACATGCAGGAAACGAGTGGCACCCGAGATACCAGCTGCACCTGTGACACTTGTGGGAAGAAAGGTACCCAGGACAAGAGCAGAATCCAAGACACCGGGGCACCCTGGACAAGATGGCACCCAAGAACCCAGCGGCACCCATGACACCAGCAACTGTGACATCAGTGACACCTATGATACCAGAGACACCAGCAGCACTCATGAAACCTGAGACACCAGCGGCACTTATGACACCCAAGGTAAGACCTGTAACCATGGCAAGAGTGGGACCCAAGAAAAGAGCTGCACCTGTTACACTCACGGCAAGAGTGGCAGCCGAGACATAACTGGCACCCAGGACAAAGCAACAGCTGAGACACCAGTGGCACCCAGGACAAGAGCAGCACCAGAGACACCAGTCAAAACCACGACACCGCCACAACCGTGATTCCCCCTTCAATGCAAATGCACGCCTGATTCCTCTGCCATGACTCCAGAGCAATCCCACACTCCCCCTGCAAATCGAATGGAACTTGACTTCCCTGAGGCAAAAGAAGAGGCTTCCTGTGTACCCCGTGGTAACTGGAAAGGAATCCCAAGCCTCCCTCAGCAACTCGAGCAAAATCAGGTGATTCTCCCATCAACACGAGATGAGGCCCTTTTTTTTCCTGCAGCGCCTAGAGAGCAATCCGAAGTTCCCTCTCAGAACTCTAGAGGAGGCTTGACTCCCTCCATGCAACTCAAGGGGGCCCAGAGGTCCCCATCACAAGTTGAAATGAAACCCGAGTTTCCCTCCACAACTCCAGAAGAGCCCCAGGTTTCCCATCTTTGCTGGAGAAGAGGGCCCATTCCCTGCTTCAACTCGAGAGGAATCCCAACTTCCCCTTGCACCACAAGAGGAGGCCTGTCTCACCTATTGAATCTCGAGTGGAAGCCCACGGATCCTGCTGCAAGGAAAAAGGACACTGTCTTCCCCCTCAGCTCGAGAGAAGTCCTGATTACCCTGCTCCGGCACCAATGGAACACGGAGTATCCCCTCACAACATGATGGGAGGCCTGACTCCACTGCTGATCCTCTTGAAAAAGCCCAAATTACCACCTGAAATCGACAGGAGGCCTCACACACCTTTTAACTTGAGAGGAAAGCAGAGTTTCATGCCTCAACACCAGACGAGGCCTGACTCCCTATTTGAACCTTGACAGGAAGCCCGAGATCCCTGTTGCTGCTGGAGAGGAACACTGAGTCTCCCACTGAACTCTAGACATGGCCCTATTTGCTGGCAGCAACTTGAGAGCAATCCCAAAGTGCCTCTCGCACCTTGAAAAGAGACCTGACTTCTCGGTGGCAACACGAGAGGGTCCCTGAGGTCCCAGTCGCAACTCAAGAGGAATTCCAAGCTTCCCGCTGCAACTTGAGAGAAACCATGAGATTCTTCCCTCAACGTGAGATGAGGCCCTTTTCCAGAGCAGGGTCTGAAGAGAAATCCCACGTTCCCTCTTGAAACGCGAAAGGGGACTCGACACCCTTTATGCAACTCAGGAACCTCCCCAAGATACTCATCCCCACTCAAGAGGAATATCAAGTTTCATGCCCCAACTCAAGAAGAGCCTCATGATCCCCCTCCTCAACTCGAGATGAGGGTCGATTCCCATCCTTCGTCAGGAAAGAAATCCTGACGTTCCTGTTGCACATCAAGAGGAGGCCAGTCTCACCTTAAAACTCGAGCGCACACGCGGGAGTTGGGTCTCAATTTGAAAAGACCCCAATTTCCCCATCCACTCCAGATAAGCCTGATTCCCCTGCACCGACTTGACTGTAACCCCGAGAATCAATTCAAAACACAAAGGGAGGTATGACAGCCCTTTGGCCCCTGGAGATAAAGCCCCAGATCCCTATGTCAACTCAACAGGAAACCTGACACCCCTTTGACACCTAGATAGGAAAGTGGACTTCCATGTCTCAACACATGACGAGGCCTGACTCCCATGTTGAAACTCCATAGGAACCCATGATCCATGTCCGAACTTGAGAAGAACCCTGAGGTTCTGGCCTCAACTCGAGATGAGGCCCTAAGCCGCTGCAATGACTGGAGAGGAATCCCAAGAGGGCTTGACTTTCTCACATCTCAAATGGCGCTTGACTTTCCTGAAGCAACACGAGCATGTCCCTGAAGTCCCCGTCGAAACTCGAGAGCAACCCCGCTTTTCCTGCCTCAACTAGAAAAAAGTAAGGAAATTGTCCCCTCAAAGCTAGATGAGGCCTTTTTCTGCTGCAGTGTCTCGAGAGAAATCCTCCCTTCCCTCTTGAGCCTCGAGAGGGTACTTGACACCCTGTATGCAACTCAAGAATTTCCCCACCATGCCCATCTGCACTCTAGAGGAACACTGAGTTTCCCACCACAACTTAAGAAGAGTCCCGTTTTCCACTCCTCATCTTGAGATGGGGGTCCATTCCCCTGCTTCGTGTGGAAAGGAATCCTCACATTTCCGTCGCACCCCAAGAGGAGGCCGGTCTCACCTTGAAACTCCAGAGGAACTCCAGGGGTCGTGCCACAATTCGAAAAGACCCTGACGTCCCCATCTACTACAGATAAGCCTGTTTCCCTTGCAACAACTCGAATGTAACCCCGAGTATCAACTCACAACACAAAGGGAAGACTGAGAGCCCCGTGGCACCTCTAGAAATAGCCCCAGATCCCAACCTCAGCTCGACAGGAGGCCTGACACCACTTTTACACCTCGAGGGGGAAGCGAAGTTCCATGCCTCAACACGAGACGTCGTCAGACTCCCCAGTTGAATCTCCATAGGTACACTGAGATCCCTGTCAGAACTGGAGAGAAACCTTGAGTTTCCCATCTCAACTCGAGATGAGGCCCTAGTCCCATGCACCAACTTGAGAGGAATCCCAAGAGGCCCCTCACAATGTGAAAGGATTCCTGACTTCCCAGAGACAACATGAGAGGCTCCCTCGGGTCCTCGTTGCAACTCAAGGGAACCCAAACTTCCTGCTGCAACTCGAGAAATACCTTGAGATTCCCCCTTCAATGAGAATGGAGGCCTGATTCCCCTGCTGTGACTCCAGGGCAATCCCACACACCCCCTGCAAATCGAATGGAGACTTGACTTCCCTGAGGTAACACAAGAGGCTCCCTGATTACCCCATGGTAACTGGAGAGAAATCCCAAGCCTCGCACAGCAACTCGAGCAAAACCACGTGATTCCCCCGTCAACACGAGTTGAGGCCCTTGTTTTCCTGCAATGCCTAGAGAGCAATCCCGAGTTCCCTCTCAGAACTCGAGAGGAGGTTTGAATCCCTTCATGCAACTCAAGGGGGCCCAGAGGTCCCCATCACAACATGAGATGAAACCCGAGATTCCCACTACAACTTGAGAAGAGCCCTGGGTTTGGCATCTCCGCTGGAGAAGAGGGCCCATTCCATGCTTCAACTCAAGAGGAAAGCCAACTGCCCCTCGCACTACAAGAGGAGGCCTGTCTCACCTATTGAATCTCGAGTGGAAGGCCACGGATCCTGCTGCAAGGAAAAAGGACACTGTTTTCCCCCTCAGCTCGAGAGAAGTCCAGATTCCCCTGCACCGGCACCAATGGAACACGGAGTATCCCCTCACAACATGATGGGAGGCCTGACTCCACTGCTGATCCTCTTGAAAAAGCCCAAATTCCCGCCTGAAATCGACAGGAGGCCTCACACACCTTTTAACTTGAGAGGAAAGCAGAGTTTCATGCCTCAACACCAGACGAGGCCTAACTCCCTAGTTGAAGCTTGACAGGAAGCCAAAGATCCCTATTGCCGCTGGAGAGGAACACTGAGTCTCCCGACTGAACTCTAGACATGGCCCTCTTCATGGGCAGTGAGTCAAGAGGAATGCTGACATGCCCTTCACACCTCGAAAAGAGACCTGACTTCTCAGTGGCAACACGAGTGGGCCCCTGAGGTCCCCATCGCAACTCGAGAGGAACCCTAAGCTTCCTGCCACAACTCAAGAAAAACCACAAGATTCTCCCCTCAATGAGAGATGAGGCCCTTTTCCAGAGCAGGGTCTCGAGAGAAATCCCACGTTCCCACTTGGAACGTGAAAGGGTTCTTGACATCCTTTATGTAACTCTGGAAGGTCCCCGAGATTCTCGTCCCCACTAGAGAGGAACACCGAGTTTCATGCCCCAAGTCAAGAAGAGCCCCGTATTCTCCCTCCTCAAATCGAGATGAGGGTCGATTCCCATCCTTCGTTGAGAAAGGAATCCCAACGTTCCCATTGCATGTCAAGAGGAGGCTGATCTCACCTTGAAATTTGAGCGCATCCCGATGAGTTGTGCCTCAATTCAAAAAGACCTGGATTTCCCCATCTACTCCAGATAAACCTGATTCCCCTGCACTGAATCGACTGTAACCCTGAGGATCGACTCAAAACACGAAGGGAGGTGTGACAGCCCTATGGCACCTGGAGAAAAAGCTCCAGATCCCTATGTAAACTCAACAGGAAGCCTGACACCCCTTTGACAGCTAGATAGGAAAGCAGAGTTCCATGTCTCAACACGAGACGAGGCCTGACTCCCATGTTGAAACTCCAAGGGAACTCCATGATCCATGTCCGAACTGGAGAAAAACCCTGAGGTTCCAGCCTCAACTCGAGATGAGGGCCTATGCCGCTGCAACGACTGGAGAGGAATTCCAAGAGGCCCCTCACATCTCAAATGGTGGCTTGACTTTCCTGAAGCAACACGAGCGGGTTGTGAGAACCCCGTCTTAACTTGAGAGGAACCCCATGTTTCCTACCACAACTGGAGAAAAACCAGGAGACTATCCCCTCAATGAGAGATGAGGCCCTTGTCCACTGCAGTGTCTCAAGGGAAATCCCACCTTCCCACTTGAGCCTCAAAACGGTACTTGACACCTTTTATGCAACTCAAGAAGTTCCCTGACATACCTGTCTGCACTCTAGAGGAACACCGAGTTTCCCACCACAACTCAAGAAGAGCCCCATTTTCCCCTCCTCCTCTCGAGATGAGGGCCCATTCCCATGCTTCATCTGGAAAGGAATCCCGACGTTCCCATCGCACCTCAAGAGGAGGATGGTCTCACCTTGAAACTGGAGAGAACTCCAGAAATTGTGTCTCCCTCTCTGTGTGTATGCCTCCCTGTTTGTGTGTGTTCTGTGTGCGTGTTTGTGTGTGTGCACTAGTGTCTGTCTCCCTCTCCCTATCTTCGAGTTTGTCTTTGAACTGTCATCTCTTTCTGGCTCTGTGTCTCTTGAAGCTGGGCCTCCCTTCCCTTCCTCTGGCCCTGGACTCTCACAGGTGCTGAATCTGGCTCTGGCTGACGAACTTGTGCTGGCTGGCTGTCTCACATTGGGTAGGTGCATGCGAGTGACTGTCTGTGTTCCTGCATGTTGCTTGTCTGCTCTCTCAATAAGGCCCTGCACTTTTCAGGCGGCCTGGGGCAAGGGGGGCCTTGGTAGGGCAACAGGGCGGGGCTGATGCTCTCCAGTTGACCACTCTGGCGGTTCCCTGTTTGTTGGGCAGTGGGCAGATGCCAGGCAGGATGGGCACTCAGGGTCCTGGCTGGGTTGCCTCTCTTCCCACAGGAGGCTCAGAGGATCAGGGGCCGTAGGCAGTTATGGGCTTCCAAGACAGACACCTTGCGAGCCAAGTGGCCCTGAGCAGCGAATGGATGGGTGGGGAGTGGAGCCGCCTAGTGGGGCAAGCCTGGAGAGACCCAGGCTGGGAGAGCAGGAGAACTCAGGACCCCTCACCCAAACCCCGAGCTCCCGCATGACAGCCCAGCCGCCTGCTCTGGGTCCCAGAAGCCTTCTGGGCCCAGGTGTTTGGACAGGGGTGGTTGTGTGCAGAGGTGGATTGGCTTTGGCTGGCGGGTCCTGTGGGTGCAGATAGGGAGAAATGCGCCCAGCTCTCCTGACCAGCAGGCATGTCAGAGCAAAATGAGATGCAATGCAGGGCTTTCAGAGCACCTGACGGCAGCCACCTCTCTCTACAACCATACCACCCTAAACAGGCCTGATCTCATCTGATCTTAGAAGCTAAGCAGGGTCGGGGCTGTGAGACCACTTGGGAATACCAGTTACTGTCGTCTTTTTGCCTCCCCTCTCCTTCTGCCCGAGGGCCCCAGGCATGGTTGGTGCCACAAAACCCACTTGCCCCTGACTCCTGGCAACCCACCATGCTCAGAGCCGAAGCCTGCTTTTAGATTGGCCAGCCAGCTGGCCAGCCAGCCAGCCGGTGGGCCTGGCAGGCACTGGCATCTCTACTGTTTGGTCCCTGAAACACTAGCCCCTCCCTGGGTGGGTGGCATGGGCTCTGACTCCCGCCACAGACCTGGGTTGCCTCCACATGGCCTGCGAGCCCCTCCACATTCATCTCCCAGCAACCCATATGACCATCCTGTCTCTGTCTGAGGCTCCCTTGGCAAGCCTCAGGCAATCCCGGAGGCTGCCCCATCACTAGCCACATCCCCAAACCCAGCCCCATCCTCACACACAACTGTGCATGCTTGTGGGCCGTGCACAGTCACACGCCCACAGAGACAGACAGACACAAATACACACAAACACATCCTGCCTCCGAGATGGGTCAAGAGCCAGAAACCCCAGGTATCAGAGACAGAGAAAGAGAGAGTGAGGGGCATCAAGAGGATCACACAGGCTTCCCATCCCCCGACCTCCACACCCACACCCCATTCTGGGTATCCACCTGGACCCCATCGACCCGATCACACCCTCGCCCACCGACACACTCACACACACACTCTCACTCACCCTCTGGCCTGGGGACAGGGTCTGGGTCTTGCCTAAGGTAGCCAAGCCGAAGGGGACCTTTGAGACCTCGGCTGCAAAGAAGTCTTGGGGACCCTATGGGTGACTGCCAGGTCCAGGGCACCGCATCCAGCTGGGGCTCGGCCCAAGGCTGATGCCCCCTCCCTTGGGGAAGCTGCTACTTCCCCACGGCCTCTCTCTGAGGTGTGTCACAGTCTGTGCCAGAATGTCTGTTTCAGATCTGATACCATCCTCTCTCCCCTGTCTGTCTCCCATTTTCCTTTAGTCAGTGGCTCTGTGTCTCCCTCTCTCTGTCTATGCCTCCCTGTGTGTGTGTGTGTGTCTGTGTGCTCATGAGTGTGGGTCTCCCTCTTGCCATCTTCAAGTCTGTCTCTGAACCTTCATCTCTTTCTGGCTCTGTGTCTCCTGAAACCAGGCCTCCTGTCCCTTCCTCCAGCCCTGGCCTCTCACAGGTGCTATGATTCTGGCTCTGGCTGGTGAAATTGCGCTGGCCGGCTGTCTCACTTGGCATGGGTGCGTGCGAGTGACTGTCTGTGTGCCTGCATGCCACTCGTCTGTTCTCTCAGTAAGGCCCTGTGCTTGGAGGGGGCTTGGGATAAGGGGGGCCTCTGTAGGGCAAAGGGGCAGGGCTGATGTTCTCCGGTCATCCATGCTGGTGGCTCCTGGAATGTTTAGGCACCAGGCAGGTGCCAGGCAGGATGGGCACTCTGGGCCCTGGCTGGGCTGGGCTTTGGCCCACAGCAGGCTCATAGGACCGCAGGTTACAGGCAGCTGCAGGCCGCCAAGCCAGACACCTCCAGGGCCACGTGGCCCTGAGCAGTGAATGGGATGGTGGGGTTTGGAACAGCCTAGGGGGGACGGGCCTGGAGAGGCCCAGGCTGGGAGAGTGTGGAGACCTCCGGGCCCCTCACCCAACCCCAGAGCCCCCACATGCATGCCCGGATGCCTGCTCTGGGTCCCAGAAGCCTTCCAGGCCCAGGTGATGGCGAGGGGTGGTAGTGTGCGGGGATGGCGCAGCTTCGGCCAGCATCCGGGCTGCCAGCCCTGGCTGGCTGGAGTTCAGTGGTGGGTCCTTTGGCTCGTGTACAGATTGCGGTAAGGGGAGAAGTGTGCCTGGCTCTCCTGACCAGCAGGCAGGTCAGAGCGAAATGGAGATGCAGCACAGGGCTTTCAGGGTGCCTGGTGGCAGCTGCCTCTGTCTACAACCATATCACACTGAACAGACCCAATGTCATCTGATCTTGGAAGCTAAGCAGGGTCAGGCCTGGTTAGTACTTGGATGTGAGACTGCTTGGGAATATCGGGTGCTGTGGTCTTTTTGCCTCCCCTCTCCTTTTGTCCGCGGGCTCCAGGCATGGCTGGCGCCACAAAACCCACCTGCCCCTGATTTTCCCATTTCTTTGTCTGGAAAATGAAACTAACTACAATATACCTTCAACCACAATAAGCACCCAAACATCCAGGCTACTTTCCAAATATACATACATGCTATGAGGACATGACCACTTTTCAGTACATGTAAAACACAAAATGACATGCTCATATCATTAGGTATTTTTAAAATTAGATTAGCACTATGCCCTTCTTTACACATCAGTCATGATTCCTTATCTTAATAGCTAGTTTCTATTTTGTGCCAGGAAGTATCTGCTAAGACAGTCACTGCTCATATTATTCTCTTAAGTCTGTACAGTGATGGAAGCCAACTCCCTAGCCTGGAAGGATGGGGTCCTGGGAACCTTATCTGACTGTTGACAGTTGACCTTGCACTTTCAACAAGAGATAATGTGCCCTCGCTAAGAGGCACTGAGTGATTGTCATCTGAGACAGAATCTATGGGACTGCAGGTTATTCACACTAGAAAACCTAAGGGATAGCCAATGCTACGTTTCCTTCTGTTTTTTTTTTTTGTTTTGTTTTGTTTTGTTTTAAGCTAGGGGATGCTTTCTGTGAAGCTTACATGGGAGTTACAAAAATAAAGACAGAAGAGAGCCTCCAGGAACTACCAGCGATCATGGATTGGAGTCTGAGAACGACTTCTCCTATCCATCCTTGCTTCTCGGTGAGGAACTGAGGCCCAGACACAGCTGGTAGGGAGACAAAGACATGTCTGTCTCCCCACTGTCCCACTTCTCCCCATTCCAGACTAGCACACAGACCAGATGTCTGACAACACATAGCAGTCATTCTGGGGGATACCTCAGACTTTTCTAACTTAGCAGCATTTTAGTTCACATATGTGACAATGCACAGAAAAAGTAAAATGCATTCATGGTTTAAATCATACAGCATATTGTTAACCTTCATTGAAAGTTCATTTCACTTGGATTAAAGCATGGTCTCCACCTGGGCCCCACGAGCCTCCTTCAGGCTTCTCTCCTGCCGCCCTGCCCTCTGTGCTGTCCCCACCTGCTAAGCACACTCTGGCCACACTAGCCTTCCTGATGCCCTGTGCACACAGTTCTGCTCCCTCCAGGGGATCTGGGTGCATGAGGATCTCTGCACACACACCCTCCCTCTCCCTGCTCCATGGAGCACCCCATTCCCTGTTGTTCTCTCCATAAAGTCAATCCTCAAACAAAATGCTATAGAATTCACTTGTTTGCTGACTTATTTCTCTATCTTACTTGACTAAATCAAACTCTATGAAGACAGATACTTTGTAGATTCTTTTTCTTGTGGACTCCCCAGCACCTAGAACAGTGCCTGACACACAGTAGATGTGTGAAATATTTGTTGAGTGTTGTGGGAGGGGACAAAAGTTGAGACCAAAGGATGATGAAACCGTGGAAGCAAAGCGGGAACCCCAGGAGAGTGGGTGCTGGGCAGGGCACAGGTCGCCATGCCATTGCTAGGGCTGCACCTAAGTTCACGGTACATCTTTCAGAACAAAATCACTGAAAACAGCATGGCATAATCACTCACCAACAGGTATCACTGTGGCAACAATACTAACAAGCACCTTTAACACACAAGTGTTTTCCCAAATACTATATTTCACTAAGTTAATCAAAAGATTTGTCTCTTATACTGACAGATCTCTATTTTCAACTCAACACAAAAGCTGGCCATTTTTGAAGAAAGATCTTTAACATCAAAGTGAGGACAGTTAATATTAAAGCAAATCCAGGCTCTAGAACACTTCTGCTTTCTGCTGGTTTTAGTCATCTTCAAATCCTCTGAAACACAACAGACTTGAGACAAGACCCTGGGGCTTTGTAGAAATGAGGACATTTTCTTTTCGTTGTCTGTCTATGCAGGCAATGCAGGCAGAGCCCACAGGGTCTCCAGGGGAGTCACAAATAGCCTTTCCCTTAGAGACACATGCAGTGTTTCCCATTTGTTTGTTTTTTAAATAGTCCTAGGTCATGCAATCTACTCCAAAAAGCAAACATCTGGATTCTGACGGTAAAAAGAATATCACCACCTCACCAAAACAAAGAACTAGACAGTGTTATCAATATTCCACCGTTTTGAACACCTACATCTAAACTTTGATCTGAATTGAGTTCATCCTCTCACCCTCAACTCTTTCACTACTTCCTTGAATCAGTGCGTTATGATGCCTAGGAGAAATTTATACATCAAAATATTCTCTTTGAGATCATAAGCTGAAACACAGGAGTTCTAGAGGGTTCAGATTTTAAGGTGAAAGAAATGTACAGAATAACTACAAAGTAAGGGCAGGGGATGAGAATAACCAAGAGAAGAAAGAAAAACAAACGTTGAGGAGAAGGGAAACAGGAAGAATAAGAAGGAAAAAGAAGGAAAGGGAAGCAAAGGAGTAAAGGGAAGCATGAAAACACACAAAGGGTTGCCCACCGAGGGGCGACAAAGGGCTGCCCACTGAGGGATGAAACAGGCTGGGCTGTGCCTAGTGAAGGGCCTCTGAGCACCGGGCCAGTCAGGAGCTGGTGGGCAGGTGGGGGAGAAACCCACCATGTTCCAGTGTCCTCAGAGTGTGGACCCCTTATGCAAACTACCAGGGCACTGGCCTCCCACCCCTCCTCTCAGAACTGGGGAGCTTTTCAGGACTGCCTTCTGTCAGCCCTGCACCCGTAGGCAGTCCCTCTTCATCATCAGGATAGGTATTTTAGGAGTGACCCAGGGAGAGCGCTCAAGAGCACATCTCAGACTGCCAACTCCTCCACCCACACTTCCTAAGGATTAAGAAACTCAGTTTAGTTCAGTTCAGGCACTCAGTCAGGTCTGCTCTTTTCCACCCCATGGACTGCAGCATGCCAGGCTTCCCTGCCCATCACTAACTCCTGGGACTTACTTAAAATCATGTCCTTTGAGTCGGTGAAACCATCCAACTAGAGGTCTGAGAAACTAGACTAGTTTTTTTAAAAAAATTACTGTCTGATTTAGAGTGGGAGAAAGAACATTCCTGACAAAAATTTAAATGCTCCATTAAAAAAAAAAAAAGAAAAACCTCACAAAAATGTTTGGGTGCTCCACAATTCCAAATATGCTTTTAAAATGATCTCTTTATCATCACAAATAAGCCAGTGACTTACAAAACAAAACACACCTGGATGAGGTTTACACTTGTAGAGAGGACAGGAAGAAAAAAGGTACGATATATAAATCAAATACCCTTTAAAATACAGAAAATTCACCTTCTGAAAATGAACTCAGTAGTCTCTCAAAACTTTTGCATTTTAATGAAAAATCTGTTTATATAAAATTACTAAGTTACAGCTTCTTTAATGATCAGTTTGATTCAAATCTAATCAATTTAATTGAAAGAAAATACCATGACTTATGATTAGCAGCCTAACTAATGGTAGATGTCTTTAGTCTGGTATGCCATGTCCTTACACAAATGAAGATGGGGTTAAAAATGTAATTTCCCTAAAAGGGGTCAACCCTGTATCCTGCTTATTTGATTATTTAATAGTCTGGATCTGTCCCTCATTGCCAACAAAGGATGTTCACACCAAGGCATTATCCTGCATATCTGAGAGGAAACGCAGGCTGTTCATGGGGTTCTCAAGGCAAGAATACTGAAGTGGTTTGCCATTCCCTTCTCCAGTGGACCACATTCTGTCAGACCTCTCTACCATGACCCATCCATCTTGGGTGGCCCCACAAGGCATGGCTTAGTTTCATTGAGTTAGACAAGGCTGTGGTCCATGTGATCAGATTGGCTAGTTGTCTGTGATTCTGGTTTCAGCCTGTCTGCCCTCTGATACCCTCTCTCAACACCTACAGTCTTACTTGGGTTTCTCTTATCTTGGGTGTGGGGTGTCTCTTCACGGCTGCTCCAGCAAAGCACAGATGCTGCTCCTTACCTTGGACCTGTGGTAGCTCCTCTGAGCCACTGCCCCTGACCTTGGGCGTGGGGTGGCTCCTCTCAGCCATGCTTGTGTGCAGAATCAAGGTGAAATCAAGATTGCCAGGAGAAATATCAATAACTTGAGATACACACGTGACACCACCCTTACAGCAGAAAGTGAAGAATTAAAGAACCTATTGATGAAAGTGAAAGAGGAAAGTGAAAAAGTTGGCTTACAACTCCACATTCAGAATACTACGATCATGGCATCCAGTCCCATCACTTCACGGCAAATACATGGGTAAACAGTAGCTGACTTTATTTTTCTGGGCTCTTGAATCACTGCAGATGGTGACTGCAGCCATGAAATTGAAAGATGCTTACTCCTTGGAAGGAAAGTTATGACCCACATAGACAGCATATTAAAAAGCAGAGACACTACTTTGTCAACAAAGGTCCATCTAGTCAAGGCTATGGTTTTTCCAGTGGTCATGTATGAATGTGAGAGCTGGACTATCAAGAAAGCTGAGTGCTGAAGCATTGATGCTTTTGAACTGTGGTGTTGGAGAAGACTCTTGAGAGTCCCTTGGACTGCAAGGAGATCCAACCAGTCCATCCTAAAGGAGATCAGTCCTGGGCGTTCACTGGAAGGACTGATGCTGAAGCTGAAACTCCAATACTTTGGCTACCTGATTCAAAGAGCTGACTCATTGGAAAAGATGCTGATGCTGGAAAAGATTAAGAGCAGGAGGAGAAGGGGACAACAGAGGATGAGATGGTTGGATGGCATCACCTACTCAATGGACATGAGTTTGGGTGGACTTCGGGAGTTGGTGATGGACAGGGAGGCCTCGTGTGCTGCAGTTCATGGGATCGCAGAGTCGGACACAACTGAGCGACTGAACTGAACTGAACAGAATGCGAGCTGATTTAGCAAAAACTGAACATGGAAAATCATCTCCAGGAGACATGGTTGATCTGCTTGAGAGCATTTTATTCCTGAGTCAGGTGGCATGTTGAGAGATAACATCCCCTGGCCCATTACAGAATCTCTGCTTTTCCTCAAGTGAACATGGATTCAAGCATCAGGACAAACCTGGAAATCAGTTGAGAATGTACTTCACACTATATTTCATCCCACAGAAGCTCCTTTATTTAGAAGCCGTAGAAACACTTCTTTTGGATACTAGAGGAGAGAAGAGTTGTCCTTCTGAGGCTATTGTTTTTCATCTCACAGCCATAGGGCATGATCCAGCTGTGTTCCCACTTCCCTTTCTACCTTAAACCTGAGGGATAAATGTCAACCACCTTTAAAAACTGCAAGTTCTTCTGAAATTCATTTCAGCATGCTGGTTCACCTCAGTGCTATACTCAATTCCTTTCAATTTAACCTGTTTCCCTCTATCATCTTTTTGTATACTTCACGTATTCATAAGCTGCTTATATATTTTTTGGAACCAAGGTGGATTACCATTCTTTCAGCCAGCGAGTAAACACAGGTCTTAGGATTCCTATCCAAAAAGTTTGTCATGTGTCCACCAGCTATCCTTCTATATTTTCCTCCAGGATTCTCTGTGCCCAAATAGCTTTTCTAAAATCAGTCCTCTGTTCAATCTCTTGACCATTTACATTTTTAAAGAAAGATAATGGGCTTGGACTTCCCTGGTGGTTCAGTGGTTAAGAATCGACTTGCTAATGCTGGGAACAGGAGTTTGATCCCTGGTTCAGAAAGATCTCACATTCCAAGGGACAAGTAAGTCCAACTGTTGCAATGATTAAAGCCAGAGTATCTAGAGCCCATGCTCCACAACAAAGAAACCACTGCAATGAAAAGCCCCAGCACCACAACTAGAGAAAGTCTGCACATAGTGACAAAGACCAAGCCCAGCCAGAAATGAATAAATAAAATTAATTTTTTTGGAAACCATATTGAAACAAAGAAAGAAAGGGAATTTCCTGGTGGTCCAGTGGCTAAGACTCCATGTTCCCACTGCAGGGGGCCCAGGTTTGATCCCTGGTTGGGGAACTAAAAATCTCACATGTAGCAATGAAGATCTTTTGTGCTGCAACTAAGACCAGGAACAGCCAAATAAACATATATACTTTTTTTTTAAGGAAGATAAAGGCCTTGATTTTCCAAAGATGCACCAAGAATGATCAAGTCACTCTTCACACCTTGACCCTGTTCTCTACGAATTCAAAATTAAAATTAAGTCTCTCTTTGTGTAAATCTATCAAGTAACCTTTGAAGCTTGGTGATGAGCCCTTAAAATGGTCCTCGGGCTCTTTCAGCACACACAGAATTCCATCAAATATAATACTTGCATTCATGTTTTTTCAACAAAATATCTTCATTTATTCACTCAATATTTAATTATATACTATATTCAAAGATCTTGAAATGTTAGGAGTCTACACAGAAGACAGATAGAAGATACAGATCAGATCTAAACCTAAGTAATTCACATGATAGAGATATGAATAAAATGCCAGGAGTCTCCAGAAAAACCACCGTGGTGGGGGTCGGTTGCATCAAACAAGTAAAGGGAAATGAAGAGAGAGAAGATAAAGAGAAAAGATAACTGAAAACGATCTCTTCTTATTAATGTTTCTGCTACAAACTTCTGGAGCAAGCACATTACTCTCTACCTTCCTTTCCAGCCTGTCCTTCTAGGAGATTTCACTCTCCAGACTTCAGATGGTCAGGCTCAGCACCTCAGGCTTCTCTGTGGAGGCAACACAAACACTGTAGGAACCGAAGATCCCAAGAACCCACAAACTCTGAGGCCTCACTGCAGCTTCTGCACCTAGATTCACATAGAGGAAGGTCTGTTTCTTCACCAGTAGATGAAGGTGGAGAAAGCCAGTTTCACAAAATGGATTGTGGAAAAACAGAAGTGCAGTCCTCGAGAAAGGCAGGAAAGGCAGAAAAGGCAGCACCACAAATCTGAATTAGCCTGCCATGTGGATTAGTGAGGTTGTCAGGGAATACAAGAGACAAGGGGACAACAGTTTAATCCTTGGGTTGGGAAGATGGCAATGGAAACCCACTCCCGTATTCTTGCCTGGAGAATCCCTTGGACAAGGAGACTGGGGGATATGGTCCATAAGTTCATAGAGTCAGACATGACTGAAATGACTTAGCATGCACACATGGGGATTAGTAACCAGTGTAAAGAAGAGCCAAAAGGCAAAAGAAAATTCAAAGAAAAACCAAGTTGTCAATTTTCTAAGGCAGAACCACAAGTTTTTCTTCTTCAGAAAGAAAAATAATCAGTGAGTTCTTTTACTTTAAAACAAAGCTGAAAGGGACCACATACTGCAAACAGCAATTTTACCTGTGAAGGCACTGCACACAGATCACAGTCAAGTGCACTAGAAATAGTTTATCACTATTAATAATCATATTATCAGTATTTGCAATTAATATCTATTTTTCAAAAAATGTAGGGTCTATGTATGGTTTTCACTGTGTTACTGACATCCTCACTTGCCTGCTTACAGCAAGGATGGTGAATGGTCCCAGAATGAGAATGCCCTGAAGAATCCCACAGAATCACAGTAGGAAAAGTTTTAACAAGGGCCATTAGACCATTTTGGACAAAACAGTTACTGGGCTCTTGGGTTTATTAACAGATCAGCTGGAGAAAACTAAGTCACTACATTAAACTATTTTCTACTTATCTCCATCATCCTCTTTAAGAATACACATTTTAAAAGGAGACAAGTTGTTATATTAAAAATGGCTACTCTGGCATTTTGCAAGTTATATCGAATAACCAAGAAAAAAATAGTTTGCAAACGTCTTAGCCTCAATTCCAACTATCATCTCTTACCAAACTAAAATTCATATTATCACTAATTAACTTTGCATCTAGCGTTCCTCCAGTTTACAAAAAAAATCAGTAACATAAAATGTTTCATAACTTTTTTAAACTGCCCTAAAATTTTAGAGGATAATATAAATGTTTCAGTTAAAGTTGAGGAGTTCACCCTAGCGATGAAAACAATGAAAACATCACCGTAGTCACCTCTGTAAAACACAAGATATGAACAAAAGTTAAAATAACTCCATATGAAATTGATTGATTCTACTGTAGCTACACCTACCTATTTCCTAACCAGAGATCAGCCCTGGGACTTCTTTGGAAGGAATGATGCTAAAGCTGAAACTCCAGTACTTTGGCCACCTCATGCAAACAGTTGACTCATTGGAAAAGACTCTGATGCTGGGAGGGATTGGGGGCAGGAGGAGAAGGGGATAACAGAGGATGAGATGGCTGGATGGCATCACTGACTCGATGGACGTGAGTCTGAGTGAACTCCGGGAGTTGGTGATGGACAGGGAGGCCTGGCGTGCTGCAATTCATGGGGTTCCAAAGAGTCAGACACGACTGAGCGACTGAACTGAACTGAAGTAACTTCCAGAGTAACATCTACTTCTGCCTTATTGACTACACCAAAGCCTTTGACTGAGTAGATCACAATAAACTGTAGAAAATTCTTAAAGAAATGGAATACCAGACTACCTTACTGCCTCCTGAGAAATCTGTATGCAGTTCAAGAAGCAATAGTTAGAATGGGACATGGAACAACAGACTGATTCCTAATTGGGAAAGGAATATGTCAAGGCTGTATATTGTCACCCTGCTTATTTAACTTATATGTAGAGTACATCATGTGAAATGTCAGGATGGATGAAGCACAAGCTGGAATCAAGATTGCTGGGAGAAATATCAGTAACCTCAGATATGCAGATGACACCACCCTTATGGCAGAAAGAAAAAAAGAATTAAAGAGCCTCTTGATGAAAGTGAAAGAGAAGAGTGAAAAAGTTGGCTTAAAGCTCAACATCCAGAAAATGAAGATCATGGCATCCAGTCCCATCACTTCATGGAAAATAGATGGAGAAACAGTGGAAACAGTGTCAGACTTTATTTTGGGGGGCTACAAAATCACTGCAGATGGTTGTTGCAGCCATGAAATTAAAAGACACTTACTCCTTGGAAGAAAAGTTATGACCAACCTAGATAGCATATTCAAAAGCAGAGACATTACTTTGCCGACTAAGGTCCGTCTAGCCAAGGCTATGGTTTTTCCTGTGGTCGTGTATGGATGTGAGAGTTGGACTGTGAAGAAAGCTGAGCACCAAAGAATTGATGCCTTTGAACTGTGGTGTTGGAGAAGACTCTTGAGAGTCCCTTGGACTGCAAGGAGATCCAACCAGTCCATTCTGAAGGAGACCAGCTCTGGGATTTCTTTGGAGGGAATGATGCTAAAATTGAAACTCCAGTACTTTGGCCACCTCATGCAAAGGGTTGACTTACTGGAAAAGACTCTGATGCTGGGAGGGATTGGGGGCAGGAGGAGAAGGGGACGACAAAGGATGAGATGGCTGGATGGCATCACTGATTCGATGGATGTGAATATGAGTGAACTCCGGGAGTTGGTGATGGACAGGGAGGCCTGGAGTGCTGCGATTCATGGGGTTGCACAGAGTCGGACACGACTGAGCGACTGAACTGAACTGAACTGAATATGAAGATTATAATCTAAGAAATACTTGGAAGAGAAATCCAGAGTCACTACTCAGCAGGTGCTTCATGGATATTTGATGTTACTTTCAGAACATACACTCTTTCCGTGGGCCTGTGTCAGCATCTGCCGGGGTCCAGCTCCGGTGGATCCTTGGTAATTTGAAAGGGAGATGGAATCATCATCTTAGAAAAGAATTATTTAATTAGAAATATAAGATTAGGAAAAAATAATATAGTAGGAAAATTTAGTGGAGAAAAGATGCTGAATAACTTGGTTTATGCAGAGAGCTAATAAAACCTTGAGACAAGAGTTTTGCACCATCTACGTAGGCCATCAGCGCCTGCTTGAATAGAGGAGGGTGCCCCACCTTGGGCTCCCTCTCGCATGGGTCTTAGAAGCCAGGGCAAGTAAGTAGACATGGTGAGCCTCCACGCCCCAGATGGGAATTCAGCCAGAAAAGAAGAAGAGAAAAGACCATACAGGGGAAATCAGTCTTTCCAGTGACTGGTCCCTCCTTTATTGTTCAGGAAAGCTTTTTATACTTTTGGTTGTACACAGAGATCAATGGATAATACAAAGTTATGCAGCATCAGCAGCCCTGACTCTTATTGAGACCAAGCTTTCTCTCTGCATACCTAGCTGTATACACAAGTCTTAGGTTATTTACATCATCTTCTGGCCAGAAGGCCTATTAGCATTTTATGGCCCTTTTCTGATAAGGGTCTGTCAACCAGAAAACTTATTTGTCTTAATAGTGTTGTTCTTCCCAAAGTCTGGTGCCACTCTGAGAAAGTACTAAATAAAGTTACAGTCCTACATAGCAAGGACACAACAATTTAAAACAAGGAAAGAGGAGTGCAGTGATTTATAACAAAGAGAAAATTAATTAACTCAAAAGTCTAGTGTAGCTAATATCAAACTACTATATTCCTTTTTCTATATCCCAATTACATTGATTAATATCCTCCAGGTGCCTAAAAGATAAAGAATATGGAGGCCTGGCAGCAGTCATTGACTCAAAAGTGAAACCCATCACCAATATAATTTTTAGCTTTTAGAAAAGGCTCTGTATCTTTAAGATGCTTTCAGCTTCATGCCTCTCATGGTTGTGGGGTCCATAAACAATTCACAAGCATAGTTAAACCTGTCAGGCAAATTAGAGAGCCATCAGAGGGATTTGAGCTGAAACATTCTTTTCATATGCAGGAGACTAATTGGAGCTCTAAGTTAACTTTTTCCAGAGAAAGGTGGTGGGGGACACCCCCTGTTAATTTCAGAAGAGTGGAAAGCACAGTACAATAAGGCAGGCAGACTCTGGGTTTTGCGGGTAGATGCTCAGGAAAATCCAGGGGAACCCCTGAAGCCAGATCATGCCTTTGAGTATGTCAGGCTTCCTTCCTCATGACATTTGCCATGAGTGGGATTCCTCACTTTGGCTCCCGGCAAGCATCCATAGGCCTGTGTTCTTCATCAGGAGGTTTAAATGGTGGCCAAGCAGCTGGGACTCTTCTGGGAAATTTTCCTTCAATATAATCCACTGAGTGTGTGGACTGACTAACTGCAGCCCAGGGATAAAGTTGATCTTGCTATAATAAAAAAAATAAAAAGCTATTTTAATTCAATCATTAAAATGGAGTCCTCTTAATTGATACTTGCAACACTATTTCTATCATAAATATATGTGTGGTAGGCATATATATAGATGCAAACATACATAAAACAGGAAACAGCATTTTTAACTCTTCAATGTAGATTCATCACATAAACTTTCTTTCACACATCTTGTTTTCATAACTATATGTGATTCAACTTCTATGGTAAAATTTAAGTCTCTTTCTTTGGAAGTCCAAGGCCATGTGGGTCTGATTGGAATTACAAGGTCAGAAAATCAACCCAATCACAGTCCCCTGACTAATCATCTTCAATGCACTGGAATATGATGTCCCTTTGAAATATGTGTAAACACTTGTGCAAAATCAGAAAACAGGCATGGCTGGGCACTCAAGGACAATAAACTGCTTCCTCGCCTTCAACAACAGAAAGCCCAGGAAACTAAATATCCTCAATCCAGGTCGGGAACAGTTTGGGAGAGGAACTATAAAAAAGTAAGAGAACTTACCAAGAAAAAAATAACTGGACAGGAATCTGGCAAAGAAAGCTTTTCCCATCTGGAGACCAACAGAATCTGGACAGAATGAGAAGCAGGCTCATAGCTACACTTCGTGCCAGGAAGCCAAGTGGGAACCTTAGAAAGGAGGTCACTCTGAGGCTGTAGACACCCTCGGAAACTGCCCTCTAAGATTTCAGGATAACAGGGGCTTCAGTATGCAGGCACCAATGTACACAAGCCCTGAGTTCTCTTCATGACATCCTCCTTAGTTCAGTTCAGTTCAGTCGCGCAGTCATGTCCGAGTCATTGCGACCCCATGAATCGCAGCACATCAGGCCTCCTTGTCCATCACCAACTCCCGGAGTTCACACAGACTCACGTCCATTGAGTCAGTGATGCAATCCAGCCATCTCATCCTCGGTCGTCCCCTTCTCCTCCTGACCCCAATGCCTGCCAGCATCAGAGTCTTCTCAAAAGAGTTAACTCTTCACATGAGGTGGCCAAAGTACTGGAGTTTCAGCTTTAACATCATTCCTTCCAAAGAAATCCCAGGGCTGACCTGATCAGAACGGGCTGGTTGGATCTCCTTGCAGTCCAAGGAACTCTCAAGAGTGTTCTCCAACACCACAGTTCAAAAGCATCAATTCTTCAGCGTTCAGGCTTCTTCACAGTCCAACTCTCACATTCATACATGACCACGGGAAAAACCATAGCCTTGACTAGATGGAACTTAGTCGGCAAATGTCTCTGCTTTTGAATATGCTATCTAGGTTGGTCATAACTTTTCGTCCAAGGAGTAAGCGTCTTTTAATTTCATGGCTGCAATCACCATCTGCAGTGATTTTGGAGCCCAAAAAAATAAAGTCTGACACTGTTTCCACTGTTTCCCCATCTATTTCCCATGAAGTGATGGGACTGGATGCCATGATCTTCATTTTCTGAATGCTGAGCTTGAAGACAACTTTTTCACTCTCCACTTTCACTTTCATCAAGAGGCTTTTTAGTTCCTCTTCACTTTCTGCCATAAGGGTGGTATCATCTTCATATCTGCGATTATTGATATTTCTCCCATTAATCTTGATTCCAGCTTGTGTTTCTTCCAGTCCAACATTTCTCATGATGTACTCTGCATAGAAGTTAAATAAGCAGGGTGACAATATACAGCCTTGACGTACTCCTTTTCCTATTTAAAACCAGTTTTGTTGTTCTATGTCCAGTTCTAACTGTTGCTTCCTGACCTGCATATAGGTTTCTCAAGAGGCAGGTCAGGTGGTCTGGTATTCCCATCTTTCAGAATTTTCCACAGTTTATTGTGATCCACACAGTCAAAGGCTTTGGCATAGTCAAGAAAGCAGAAATAGATGTTTTTCTGGAACTCTCTTGCTTTTTCCATGATCCAGAGGATGTTGGCAATTTGATCTCTGGTTCTTCTGCCTTTTCTAAAACCAGCTTGAACATCAGGAAATTCACGGGTCATGTATTTCTGAACCCTGGCTTGCAGAATCTTGAGCATTAATTTTCTAGCATGTGAGATGAGTGCAATTGTGTGGTAGTTTGAGCATTCTTTGCCATTGCCTTTCTTTGGAATTGGAATGAAAACTGACCTTTTGCAGTCCTGTGGCCACTGCTGAGTTTTCCAAATTTGCTGGCATATTGAGTGCAGCACTTTCACAGCATCATCTTTCAGGATTTGAAATAGCTCAACTGGAATTCCATCATCTCCACTAGCTTTGTTTGTGGTGATGCTTTCTAAGGCCCACTTGACTTCACATTCCAGGATGTCTGGCTCTAGATGAGTGATCACACCATCGGGATTATCTGGGTTGTGAAGATCTTTATTGTACAGTTCTCCTGTGTATTCTTGCCACCTCTTCTTAATATCTTCTGCTTCTGTTAGGTCCAGACCATTTCTGTCCTTTATCGAGCCCAGCTTTGCATGAAATGTTCCCTTGGTATCTCTAATTTTCTTGAAGATATCTCTAGTCTTTCCCATTCTGTTGTTTTCCTCTATTTCTTTGCATTGATCGCTGAAGAAGGCTTTCTTATCTCTTCTTGCTATTCTTTGGAATTCTGCATTCAGATGCTTATATCTTTCCTTTTCTCCTTTGTTTTTCACCTCTCTTCTTTTCACAGCTCTTTGTAAGGCCTCCTCAGACAGCCATTTTGCGTTTTTGCATTTCTTTTCCATGGGGATGGTCTTGATCCCTGTCTCCTGTACAATGTCACGAACCTCATTCCATAGTTCATCAGGCACTCTATCTATCAGATCTAGGCCCTTAAATCTATTTCTCACTTCCACTGTATAATCATAAGGTATTTGATTTAAGTCATACCTGAATGGTCGAGCGGTTTTCCCTACTTTCTTCAACTTGAGTCTGAATTTGGTAATAAGGAGTTCATGATCTCAGCCACAGTCAGCTCCTGGTCTTGTTTTTGTTGACTGTATAGAGCTTCTCCATCTTTGGCTACAAAAATATAATCAATCTGATTTTGGTGTTGACCATCTGGAGATGTCCATGTGTAGAGTCTTCTCTTGTGTTTTTGGAAGAGGGTGTTTGCTATGACCAGTGCATTTTCTTGGCAAAACTCTATTAGTCTTTGCCCTGCTTCATTCCGCATTCCTAGGCCAAATTTGCCTGTTACTCCAGATGTTTCTTGACTTCCTACTTTTGCATTCCAGTCCCCTATAATGAAAAGGACATCTTTTGGGGGTGTTAGTCTAAAAGGTCTTGTAGGTCTTCATAAAACCGTTCAACTTCAGCTTCTTCAGTGTTACTGGTTGGGACATAGACTTGGATTAGTGTGATATTGAATGGTTTGCCTTGGAGACAGAGATCATTGTGTCATTTTTGAGATTGCAGCCAAGTACTGCATTTTGGACTCTTTTGTTGACCATGATGGCTACTCCATTTCTTCTGAGGGATTCCTGCCCGCAGTAGTAGATATAATGGTCATCTGAGTTAAATTCACCCATTCCAGTCCATTTTAGTTCACTAATTCCTAGAATGTTGACATTCACTCTTGCCATCTCTTGTTTGACCATTTCCAATTTGCCTTGATTCATGGACCTGACATTCCAGGTTCCTATGCAATATTGCTCTTTAAAGCATCGGACCTTGCTTCTATCACCAGTCACATCCACAGCTGGGTATTGTTTTTGCTTTGGCTCCATCCCCTCATTCTTTCTGGAGTTATTTCTCCACTGATCTCCAGTAGTATATTGGGCACCTACTGACCTGGGGAGTTCCTCTTTCAGTATCCTATCATTTTGCCTTTTCCTACTGTTCATGGGGTACTCAAGGCAAGAATACAAAGTGGTTTGCCATTCCCTTCTCCAGTGGGCCACATTTTGTCAGACCTCTCCACCATGACCCACCCGTCTTGGGTTGCCCTATGGGCATGGCTTAGTTTTATTGAGTTAGACAAGGCTGTGGTCCTAGTGTGATTAGATTGACTAGTTTTCTGTGAGTATGGTTTCAGTGTGCCTGCCCTCTGATGCCCTCTTGCAACACCTACCATCTACTTGGGTGTTGTTTGTTTTTTTTTTTTTTTACCTTGGGCTTGGTGTATCTCTTCAGGGCTGCTCCAACAAAGTGCTGCTGCTGCTCCTTACCTTAGATGAAGGGTATCTCCTCACCGCTGCCCTTCCTGACCTTCAATGTGGGATAGCTCCTCTAGGCCCTCCTGCGCCCACACAGCCACTGCTCCTTGGACATGGGGTTACTCCTCCCGGCTGCTGCCCCTGGCCTCTGGCATGGGTTTGCTCCTCCCAGCCACCGCCCCTGGCCTCGGACGTGGAGTAGCTCCTCTCAGCCACCACTCTGGACTCGGACGCAGGGTAGCTCCTCCCAGCCACCGCCCCTGATCTCGGACATGGGGTAACTCCTCTCGGCCGTTCCTGCACCATTGCAGTCTGGCACTGTCAGCTTCTGCCCCTGACCTCAGACTTGGGGTAGCTCCTCTCGGCCATGCTTAGTGCGCCGGTCACTACCGCCTGTGCCTCCTTACTCACAGTTATATTTCCCTAAACCTTTTGATCAACACATCAAATAAAGGAGAGAGAGTAATTAGGTGGTAGAAACAAAACCAAAAAACATAATGTAAACACCATGTTGAGACTGAACTTGAGTCAACCAATGGAGAGGCATTGCTATTTCCAAAGACTTTCTTCACAAATTAATTGAAGATCTTCCTAAAATATTCTTCAGTGCCAACAGTAAAATACAATGTATATACCAGTTAGTTTAAGCTTCACCTTTAGGGACAGTCACTCCCCTTATCCAAGTACTCAGATCCTCAGGTCTCAATCATGACGGGTCCCACTGTAGACCCTTCAACCAGTCACTTTCACTTACCTACATATTGATTGACACCAGGTGTACTAAATAACAGAAATAACTTTTTATTGGAAAAATGAGCGGTTTAATTATCATGATATTACAAATGAGCTCTCAGTGGTAAAAGTAAAGGAATTCAGTGACCAGCAAATCCCTGTCACGGGATTAGAGGATATCCTCATTTTGGCAAGAACAAGGTAAAATGTGGGCAAGGGGCAATATCAATGCTCAATGTCCCCTTCACATCCACAAAATGTGAACCTCTCGTGTAAGGAGCACCCAAGCACCTGGCAGGGGAGTGAGCTGTATGCGTCCCAAAGGGGGACTCTGACTTAGAGAGCTTCATCATCCTAATAATAAACCCACTCAGTCTCAGACTTCATTTGCTCCACAGAAAAGAGTCAGCGTCAGCAGCCATGGGGACAAGTGGTTTCACTCAGGATTTCATCATTCAGCAAATACAAAGTTTGCTAAAAGTGCTCTGTAAAAAGCCTACATAAACCACAAACAGCCTGGCCAGTCCTGCAGTCTTTCAGCCCCACCCCAGGACTGGAACACATATAGACCTGTAAGGTGACAAAACCTCTCCTTCATCGTATGGCTCCACAAGCAGGGAATAAGCAAGCGCTAAGTTCTGTTGTAGTTATTCAAGAATCAAACGTCAACTCTTCCACCTGTCCTTTTTCTATAACCCTCCTATTCATCTTCCCAAATTCATCTCCCCACATGTCCTAAATCAAGCTCCACTCCACTGGAATGCCCCAACCTAGCCTTCCCCATGCACAGCATCTAACCAAAGATTAAGTCCCACCGGGGTCTCTGCCCGACTCCCAAATCACAGTATGTTAGCCCCGCCTCTTGTTGACAGTTAACAGCATGCAATCCAGGTCAATGGCTGAACACGTTTCTGAGTACACTTTGCCGTCCTTTAACTGCCTGAACTACTTCAGCACAGGAAGTGTGTACACAGGTCCTGTAAAATTCCCAAGCAATCCATAAAAGCGACTTAATGTCTACTGAATTAACACATTTGTCAGATAAGAAGAAAAAGCAAGAGAGATGGTTTATCAACATGAAAGCAGCTGGAGCTGTGATCTCATTTTTTTTCATCTGCTTATTAACAAAAGTACCAGAGGGGTACTTTGTCTGCATTAAACAGAAAACAAAGGTATCTAGCAATCCATTATATCTAAACCTATTCACAACTTTACCATGTTAAAAAAAAAAAATGGGGCAGACAAAACTCCTACGATAGAACCAGAACTGCATCCCAGACACATCTCCTAACTTTATAAAACCTGCATATCCTCACCAGTAACTCAGAAGCAATACCTGTTCTTGTCTTTCTACAGGACTGGAATGAGCAGGGCAAATGTTACATGAAAACAGCTGTGTAAACCACATGGTGTAACTCAAATATAACTACCTCAACACCTACTTGCTTTGATTTCTTTTTCTAATTTTTATTTTTGGTACATTAAATTTACTTATAAAAAATTCTAAATATGAACAATTTTGTATTTTTAACAAAGTATAATAAAACTCCCTAAACAATACTTGACATTTATAATTCAAAATCAAATTAGCATAATATTAACTATTTACAAAACTGTATCTTTTAAAGGGCTTCCCTAGTGGCTCAGACAGTAAATAATTTGCCTGCAATGCGGGAAACCTGGATTTGATCCCTGGATTGGGAAGATCCTCTGGAGAAGAGAATGGCTACCCACTCCAGTATTTTGGCCTGGAGAATTCCATGGACTGTATAGTCCATGCAGTCGCAAAGAGTCGGACACCACTGAGCAACTTTCACTATCTTTATATATATATATATAAAGATATATATATCTTTATATATATGTATATGTCAGAACCCTTGGCTGTAAATGTCACTTGCCTTACTTTCTGGGAGTCATCTACACTTTGGAAAGGACAGCCAACCCGCTCAGGTGCCACAGGCCCATCCACTGGGACAGGTGGTCAAGCTAAGCAGCGTCACAGTTTCCCTTACAACGTTTAAGACTCTTCAACATGTAATGCCATCAGTTACTAGTGTGTAAAACAAACAAGGCATCAAATAAGCCACCACAGAGGCAGGAAGAGTGACAGTGACAGGGGTGTGAGGAGGGTGCAAACCAGTTCCCACTTAGCAAATGCTCACTAGAAACAATGGAATGAGTGGACAGATGCAAATCTCCCATCAGTTTTTGCTCAAACAGGAATGCATTACAGCTGTATAACATTAGGCAAACTTACTACCCACTATGCTCTTCCACATGTAGTGTGCAGTGTAAACTAACTATGTGACCTTCCTTCAATAAAGGACCTAGAGTTCTAAGTAGTAAATTAACACACTGAACCTACTAACTGTTATACTAACAAGCTGACTAATGTAATATTGGAGGATTATAAATGATGCTGGTTTTTATTTTTTTAATTTAAATTTATTTATTTTAATTGGAGGTTAATTACTTTACAATATTGTATTGGTTTTGCCATACATCATCATGAATCCACCACGGGTGTACACGTATTCCCAATCCAGAACCACCCTCCCACCTGCCTCCCCATACCATCCCTCTGGGTCATCCCAGGGCACCAGCCCCAAGCATCCTATACCTTGCATCGAACCTAGACTTGCAATTCGTTTCTTATATGATATTATACATGTTTCAGTGCCATTCTCCCATTATCCCACCCTCTCCCTCTCCCACAGAGTCCAAAAGATTGTTCTATACATCTGTGTCTCTTTTGCTGTCTCGCATACAGGGTTATCATTACCATTTTTCTAAATTCCATATATATGCATTAGTATACTGTATTGGTGTTTTTCTTTCTGGCTTACTTCACTCTGTATAATCGGTTCCAGTTGCTGGTTTTTTTAAATACCCAATCACATATATGTATTTATTAGTCTAGGTGCTAGCTCCCATTTTATCAGTGCTCTTTAGCAATTAGAAGATTTTAGCATTTATATCCTTTCCAATTTTCAATATTATAATATAAAAACTAGAAAATAAGGTAGAAAATTGAGTGTTCTGCTTAAAAACAACAACAACAAAAAGATTAGTGTTTTGTCCTCATGGTGTATCCTACTTCAGTCTGTATATGCCACTTTCTCCATTCTTGGAGATACAAAACGCGAGTAGAAACTTTTCAATATGACAAATTACATGGAGCAAATTGGCTGGTGCCACAACTACCTGGTATTTCAGGAAAATGATTATGTAGTTGAAAGAGTCAGTCTGATCTGTTTCTAGCTGATGAGGACATCTTCTGAGGAAATGCCAAATGCCTTTTAGGCTCACTGACTGTGGTTGCTTCTGGAGAGAAACTTCATTAGAGAGAAAACACTGCTAGCAAATATTCCCAAGTTCAAGTAAGGGATTCATTTGAGAACAGGTCTCATGGGCAGGCAGCTGAATGCTTTTTGTTCTGTGTGTCTCATATTTATGCTATACCATTCTCAATTCAGAATGGCCTCACTGGAGATAGCACTCAGCACATGAACTTTCAAAGACAGGTGGAAATTTCTCGAAGACTTCTGATGACTGAAACACAGCTATACAATGGCTAAATTAATTTCCTTTCATTAGAATGTCATACTTAAAGTTTGTTTTAATTTTTTGCATGTTTTGTATAATAACGCTAACTTCTTACATTTATCAAAATAGTTATAAGGGGGTGGGCAGGGCTGAGTTAAGGGGCATGTCCAGAGATGGCTATGGACTTAGAGAAAGTCATTTTAGGCACCATGTCTGCTGATGGTAGGGCTGTGTTCCTGACCAGTTGGTTGTTTGGCCTGAGGTGTCCCAGCACTGAAACTTATAGGCTGTTGAGTGGAGCCAGGTCTCCATATCAGGGGCCCAAAGTATCTGCCTCTGACTCCACCCAGAGTTCACATAGGCCCCTGCTGTGTCTGCCATCAGCTTTGATGACTCCAGAGAGAGCTACAGTCGCCTCCCTGCCTCTCCAGGAAACACCCCCAAGACAGGCATTGTGATAAAAAGTCAACTTGGGGAAAACAAGATTTGATGTCTGGATCCCAAGTCAGAGGCAGGCCTGCCCAGCTTGAAGCTTTGCTATTCAGAACACAGGCACAAGTCACCCCTAACAAGAAATCAACACAAACAACTCAACTAATATTTCCCTCCAAGGGCAAAAACCAAAAGGAAGAAGTAATACAACCCTAAACCCTGAGAAAGGAGACCTCAAGTGGAGCAAGTCAGAAAAGTGATGAAAAGACAGAGAAGTATAGTACAAATGAAAGAGCAAGGCAGAAACTCACAAGACCAAATAAATGAAGAGGAAATAACCAATCTCCCTGAAAGAGAATTCAGAATAATGAGAGTAAAGATGCTCTGAAGACTTGAAAATAGAATGGAGAAAATGCAGGAAGCATTTAACACAGTTAATACAATCACCAAGGACATAGAAGAAATAAAGAATAAGCAAACAGAGATGAACAACACAATTACTGAAATTAAAAATACTCTAGAAGGAACCAATAGCAAAATAAATGACAGAGGAACAGATAAGTGAGCTGGAGGATAGAGTGGTGGGAATAACTGCTGAAGGGCAGAATAAAGGGAAAGGAATGAAAAGACTGAGGATAGACTCAGAGACCTTTGGAACAATATTAAACATAAATCAACATTCGAGTTATAGGGGTCCCAAAAGAAGGGATAAAAAGGCACTGAGAAAATTTTTGAAGAAATTAGTCTAATCCCCCATATGGGAAAGGAAATAGTCAATCAAGTCCAAGAAGCACAGAGAGTACCGTACAGGATAAACCCAAGGAGAAACACAGTGATACACATATTTATCAAGCTAACAGAGATTAAGCACAAAGAAAGAATATTAAGTGCAGCAAGGGAAAAGCAACAAGTAACATACAAGAGAAAACTCACACGATTAACAGTGGATCTTTCAGCAGAAATTCTGTAGACCAGAGGGAATGGCAGGATATAATTAAAGTACTGAAAGAGAAAAATCTACAACCAAGATTACTATACTTGGCAAAGATCTTATTCAAAATTGATGAAGTCAAAAGCTTTACAGACAAGAAGAAGTTAAGAGAATTCACCACCACCAAACTAGCCTTGAAACAAATACTAAAGGGACTTTACATAGCCAGTAAATACAAGAGAAAGGAAAGACCTACAAAAACAAACTCAAAATAATCAAGAAAATGTCTATAAGAACATATGTATCAATAATTACCTTAAATGTAAATGGAGTAAATGCACTGACCAAAAGATACACACTGACTGAATGTATACAAAAACAAGACCTATTTGTATGCTTCCTCCAGGAGACCCACTTCAAACCTAGAGACACATACAGACTGAAAGTAAAAGGATGGAAAAAGATATTCCATGTGAATGGAAACCAAAAGAAAGCCAGAGGGCAATCCTTATTTCAGAAAAAAAAAGACTTTAAAATAAAGAATATTATGAGACAAAGAAGGACACTACGTAATGATCAAGGGATCAATCCAAGAAGAAGACATAACAATTGTAAATATTTATGCACCTTACATAGCAGAATCTAAATACATAAGACAAACACTAACAGGCATAAGACAGAAAATCTACAATAACGTAATAATAGTAGGGGACTTTAACACCCCACTTACACCAAAGCACAGATCATCAAAACACAGAATCAATAAGGAAACTCAAACCTTAAATGAAACATTAGACCAAATGGATCTAATTGATGTCTTCAGGACTTTCGCTCCAAATGCAGAATACACTTTATTCTCACTACACATTGAACATTCTCCAGGATAGACCATATCTTGGGCCACAACTCAAGCCTCAATAAATTTAAGAAAATTGAAATTGTATCACGTGTTTTCTCTGACCACAACACTATGAGACTAGATATCAACTACAGGAAAAAAAAAACTGCAAAGACACAAACTCAGGGAGATTAAACAATATGTTACTAAGTAACAAAGTGGTTACTGAAGAAATTCTTCAAGAGATGGGAATACCAGACCACCTGACCTGCCTCCTGAGAAATCTGTATGCAGGTCAGGAAGCAACAGTTAGAACTGGACATGGAAAAATGGACTGGTTCCAAATTGAGAGAAGAGTATGTCAAGGCTGTATATTATCACCATGCTTATTTAACTTATATGCCGATTATGTCATGAGAAACACTGGGCTGGATGATGCACAAGCTGGAATCAGGATTGCCAGGAGAAATATCAATAGCCTCAGATATGCAGATGATACCACCCTTATGGCAGAAAGCGAAGAAGAACTAAACAGCCTCTTGATGAAAGTGAAAGAAGAGAGTGGAAAAAGTTGGCTTAAAACTTAACATTCAGAAAACTAAGATCATGGCATCTGGTCCCATCACTTCATGGGAAATAGATAGGGAAACAGTGGAAACAGTAACAGACTTTATTTTTCTGGGCTCCAAAATCACTGTGGATGGGGACCGCAGCCATGAAATTAAAAGATGCTTTCTCCTTTGAAGAAGAGTTATGACCAACCTAGACAGTATATTAAAGAGCAGAGACATTACTTTGCCAACAAAGTTCTGTCTAGTCAAAGCTATGGTTTTTCCAGTAGTCATGTATGGGTGTGAGAGTTGGACCATAAAGAAAGCTGAGCACCGAAGAATTGATGCTTTTGAACTGTGGTGTTAGAGAAGACTCTTGAGAGTCCCTTGGACAGCAAGGAGATCCACCCATCATTCAGGAAATCACTGTTGAATATCTATTGGAGGGACTGATGCCGAAACTGAAACTCTAATACTTTGGCCACCTGATGTGAAGAGCTGACTCACTGGAAAAGACCTTAATGCTGGGGAAGTTTGAGGGCAGGAGGAGAAGGGGACAACAGAGTATGAGATGGTTGGATGGCATCACCGACTCAATGGACATAGTTTGAGTAAACTCTGAGAGTTGGTGATAGACAGGGAGGCCTGGCATGCTGCAAAATATACAATTGGGCAAATACAACCTCTTCAATACATGGTGCTGGTAAAACTGGACAGCTACCTGCAAAATAATGAAATTAGATCACTACCTAATGCCATACAAAGATAAACTAAATATGGAGTAAAGACTTAAATATAAGACCAGAAACTATCAAACTCTTAGAGGAAAGCATAAGCAGAACACTCGATGACATAAATCAAAGCAAGATCTTCTATGACCCACCTCCTAGAGTAATGGAAATAAAAACAAAAATAAACAAGTGGGACTTAATTAAACATAAAATCTTTTTTTTTTCAGATTTTATTTTACAATATTGTATTGGTCTTGCCATACATCAACATGAATCCACCACGGGTGTACACGTGTTCCCAATCCTGAACCCCCCTCCCACCTGCCTCCCCATACCATCCCTCTGCGTCATCCCAGTGCACCAGCCCCAAGCATCCTATATCCTGCATCGAACCTAGACTGGCGATTCATCTCTTATATGATATTATACATGATTCAATGCCGTTCTCCCATTTCATCCCACCCTCTCCCTCTCCCACAGAGTTCAAAAGACTGTTCTATACATCTGTGTCTCTTTTGCTGTCTCGCATACAGGGTCATCGTTACCATCTTTCTAAATTCCATATATAGGCAATAGTATACTGTATAGGTGTTTTTCTTTCTGGCTTATTTCACTCTGTATAATCGGCTCCAGTTTCATCCACCTCATTAGAACTGATTCAAATGTATTCTTTTTAATGGCTGAGTAATACTCCATTGTGTATATGTACCACAGCTTTCTTATCCATTCATCTGCTGATGGACATCTAGGTTGCCTCCATGTCCTAGTTATTATAAACAGTGCTTCGATGAACATTGGGGTACAAGTGTCTCTTTCAATTCTGGTTTCCTCAGTGTGTATGCCCAGCAGTGGGATTGCTGGGTCATAAGGCAATTCTATTTCCAATTTTTTAAGGAATCTCCACAACGTTCTCCATAGTGGCTGTACTAGTTTTCATTCCCACCAACAGTGGAAGAGGGTTCCCTTTTCTCCACACCCTCTCCAGCATTTATGGCATGTAGACTTTTGGATCACAGCCATTCTGACTGGCGTGACATGGTACCTCATTGTGGTTTTGATTTGCATTTCTCTGCTAATGAGTGATGTTGAGCATCTTTTCATGTGTTTGTTAGCCATCTTGCTGGGAGCCACCACGGGAGATCCCACCTATGACAAAGTCATGTGGAAGAGAACTGTTAAGCAAGGCTTCAGAACTCAACAGGCTCCCTAGGCTTTCTCAAGCATCTACCCCAAAACCAGAATATGCCTGTTTTACTATTTCATTACTTTCACCAACTCTTCTGACATTAACAGGGGTATATTCCTGACCACCTTTCTCTGGAGAAAATCAACTTAGGGCTATAGCTAATAAGTCTCCTGGACATGAGAGAAATATTTCAAATCAAACCCCCTCTGTTAGCATTATAGCTTGCTTAGCAGGTATATCCAGACCCTTGCAGCTATGCATATGATTATTTACATCCTCCCAACTGTGAGAGGCACGGAAAGCCTAAAACATAGAGCCTTTCAAAGAGTTAAAAGTTATTAGAGTAGTGCTAATGTAGGATTTCATTATTGGGCCAATGCTTGTTGCTAAGTTCCCATATCTCTTATCCACTGTGCACCTGGGAGTACATTAGTTAACATAGCTGGAAAGTAAGAAAAACAAGTGTAGCCTTGAAATTAACCACATCAGACTTTTGAGCTAATTGGTTCTTTCTTGTAACTCACTGCAACTTTGCTTTGTGAGAATGTAACTCTGTTTAATACTTTTTGAGGCTGACATAGATTAGAAATATAATAAAAAACATTTCAAAGGAAAATAAGTTTTCTGGCTGAGAAGCCTTTATCAAAAGAGGGTCATAAAATGTTCACAGGCCTCCAAGGACAGAAGATAATGTACACAATATTTTTTATGGGAAAGGTTTGCAGAAAAATCCTGGTTTCGATAAAGACAAAACAGATATAATGTTTGGGCTGACTCTGTACGACTTTGCATCTTTCATTTCCCTCTATGTACAAGTAAAGGTATAAAAGACCCTTTTAAAAATAAAAACAATGGGCCTCGCTTGAAGAATCTTGGTCACCCCGTGTTTTTCTTTTTTCTCTTTTTTTCTCTCTTACTTTCTTTTTCAGGCTGATCCCTTGGAGCATAGAGGCTCCCTGCATTCACTTATCTGCCCGGGTTTCTAAGACCTGAACAGGAAGACGTTCTGCGTATTCACTCCCTCGGGAGACCGGGAAGGCATCTGTGGCCTCCATGAACAGGGCAAACTTCTTGTCTCCAAGTTTTATTGGCTTTCTATGTAAACCAAGGAATATCAGACTCTTTCTCTCCTCTATTTTCTTATCTAAAATATTCTTTCCTTATCTCTCTCTAAATCATCCACCGACGCCATTTTTCCTTCAGGTTCTGGATCCTGTGGGGGCTGGACCCCAGCACCATCTGTATGTCTCTTTGGAGAAATGTTTATTTAGTTCTTTGGCCCATTTTTTGATTGGATTGTTTATTTTTATGGAATTGAGCAGCAGGAGTTGCTTGTATATTTTTGAGATTAGTTGTTTGTCAGTTGCCTCATTTGCTATTATTTTCTCCCATTCCGAAGGCTGTCTTTTCACCTTACTTATAGTTTCCTTTGTTGTGCAGGAGCTTTTAATTTTAATCAGATCCCATTTGTTTATTTTTGCTTTTATTTCCAATATTCTGGGAGGTGGGTCATAGAGGATCCTGATGGGATGTATGTCGGAGAGTGTTTTGCCTATGCTCTCCTCTATGAGTTTTATAGTTTCTGGTCTTACATTTAGATATTTAATCCATTTTGAGCTTATTTTTGTGTATGGTGTTAGAAAGTGTTCTAGTTTCATTCTTTTACAAGTGGTTGACCCGTTTTCCCAGCACCTCTTTTTAAAGAGATTGTCTTTAATCCATTGTATATTCTTGCCTCCTTTGTCAAAGATAAGGTGTCCATAGGTGTGTGGATTTATCTCTGGGCTTTCTATTTTGTTCCATTGATCTATATTTCTGTCTTTGTGCCAGTACCATACTGTCTTGATTACTGTGGCTTTGTAGTAGAGCCTGAAGTCAGGCAGGTTGATTCCTCCAGTTCCATTCTTCTTTCTCAAGATTGCTTTGGCTATTCGAGGGTTTTTGTATTTCCATACAAATTGTGAAATTATTTGTTCTAGTTCTGTGAAAAATACCGTTGGTAGCTTGATAGGAATTGCATTGAATCTGTAGATTGCTTTGGGTAGTATACTCATTTTCACTATATTGATTCTTCTGATCCATGAACATGGTATATTTCTCCATCTAATAGTGTCCTCTTTGATTTCTTTCACCAGTGTTTTATAGTTTTCTATATATAGGTCTTTAGTTTCTTTAGGTAGATATATTCCTAAGTATTTTATTATTTCCGTTGCAATGGTGAATGGAATTGTTTCCTTAATTTCTCTTTCTATTTTCTCATTATTAGTGTATAGGAATGCAAGGGATTTCTGTGTGTTGACTTTATATCCTGCAACTTTACTATAGTCATTGATTAGCTCTAGTAATTTTCTGGTGGAGTCTTTAGGGTTTTCTATGTAGAGGATCATGTCATCTGCAAACAGTGAGAGTTTTACTTCTTCTTTTCCCATTTGGATTCCTTTTCTTTCTTTTTCTGCTCTGATTGATGTGGCCAAAACTTTCAGAACTATGTTGACTAGTAGTGGTGAAAGTGGGCACCCTTGTCTTGTTCCTGACTTTAGGGGAAATGCTTTCAATTTTTCACCATTAAGGATAAAGTTTGCTGTGGGTTTGTCATATATAGCTTTTATTATGTTGAGGTATGTTCCTTCTGTTCCTGCTTTCTGGAGAGTTTTTATCATAAATGGAATTTGAATTTTGTCAAAGTCTTTCTCTGCATCTATTGAGATAATCATGTGGCTTTTATTTTTCAATTTGTTAATGTGGTTTATTACATTGATTGATTTGTAGATATTGAAGAATCCTTGCATCCCTGGGATAAAGCCCACTTGGTCATGGTGTATGATCTTTTTAATGTGTTGTTGGATTCTGATTGCTAGAATTTTGTTAAGGATTTTTGCATCTATGTTCATCAGTGTATTGGCCTGTAGTTTTCTTTTTTGTGGCATCTTTCTCAGGTTTTGGTATTAGGGTGATGGTGGCCTCATAGAATAAGTTTGGAAGTGTACCTTCCTCTGCAATTTTCTGGAAGAGTTTGAGTAGGATAGGTGTTAGCTGTTCTCTAAATTTTTGGTAGAATTCAGCTGTGAAGCCGTCTGGACCTGGCCTTTTATTTGCTGGAAGATTTCTGATTACAGTTTCAATTTCTGTGCTTGTGATGGGTCTGTTAAGATTTTCTATTTCTTCCTGGTTCAGTTTTGGGAAGTTGTACTTTTCTAAGAATTTGTCCATGTCTTCCACATTGTCCATTTTATTGGCATATAATTGCTGATAGTAGTCTTTTATGAGCCTTTGTATTTCTTTGTTGTCTGTTGTGATCTCTCCATTTTCATTTCTAATTTTATTGATTGACTTTCTCCCTTTGTTTCTTTATGAGTCTGGCTAATGGTTTGTCAATTTTATTTATCCTTTCAAAGAACCAGCTTTTGGCTTTGTTGATTTTTGCTATGATCTCTTTCTTTTGCATTTATTTCTGCCCTAATTTTTAAGCTTTTTTTCTTTCTACTAACACTGGGGTTCTCCATTTCTTCCTTTTCTAGTTGCTTTAGGTGTAGAGTTGGGTTATTTATTTGACTTTTTTCTTGTTTCTTGAGGTATGCCTGTATTGCTATGAACTTTCCTCTTAGCACTGCTTTTACAGTGTCCCACAGGTTTTGGGTTGTTGTGTTTTCATTTTCATTTGTTTCTATGCATTTTTTTTATTTCTTCTGTGATTTGTTGGTTATTCAGAAGCGTGTTGTTCAGCCTCCATGTGTTTTAATTTTTAATAGTTTTCTCGTGTAATTGAGATCTAATCTTACTGCATTATGGTCAGAAAAGATGCTTGGAATGATTTCAATTTTTTTGAGTTTACCAAAGCTATATTTATGGCCCAGGATGTGATCTATCCTGGAGAAGGTTCCGTGTGCACTTGAGAAAAAGGTGAAATTCATTGTTTTGGGGTGAAGTGTCCTATAGATATCAATTAGGTCTAACTGGTCTATTGTATCAATTAAGGTTTGTGTTTCTTTGTTAACTTTCTGTTTAGTTGATCTATCCACAGGTGTGAGTGGGGTATTAAAGTCTCTCACTATTATTGTGTTATTGTTAATTTCCCCTTTCATACTTGTTAGCATTTGTCTTACATATTGCGGTGCTCCTATGTTGGTCGCATATATATTTATAATTGTTATATCTTCTTCTTGGATTGATCCTTTGATCATTATGTAGTGACTTTCTTTGTCTCTTTTCACAGCCCTTGTTTTAAAGTCTATTTTATCTGATATGAGTATTGCTACTCCTGCTTTCTTTTGGTCTCTATTTGCATGGAATATCTTGTCCAGACATTCACTTTCAGTCTGTATGTATCCCTTGTTTTTAGGTGGGTCTCTTGTAGACAACATATATAGGGGTCTTGTTTTTGTATCCATTCAGCCAGTCTTTGTCTTTTGGTTGGGGCATTCAACCCATTTACATTTAAGGTAATTATTGATAAGTATGATCCCATTGCCATTAACTTTATTGTTTTGGGATTGGGTTTATACACCCTTTTTGTGTTTCCTGTCTAGAGAGTATTCTTTAGCATTTGTTGGAGAGCTGGTTTGGTGGTGCTGAATTCTCTCAGCTTTTGCTTGTCTGTAAAGCTTTTGATTTCTCCTTCGTATTTTAATGAGATCCTTGCTGGGTACAGTAATCTGGGTTGTAGGTTATTTTCTTTCATCACTTTTTTTTCATCACTTGCCATTCCCTCCTGGCCTGAAGAATTTCTATTGAAAGATCACCTGTTATCCATATGGGACTCCCCTTGTGTGTTATTTGTTGTTTTTCCCTTGCTGCTTTTAATATTTGCTGTTTGTGTTTGATCCTTGTTAATTTGATTAATATGTGTCTTGGAGTGTTTTGCCTTGGTTTTATCCTGTTTGGGACTCTCTGGGTTTCTTGGACTTGGGTGATTATTTCCTTCCCCATTTTAGGGAAGTTTTCAACTACTGTCTCCTCAAGTATTTTCTCATGGTCTTTCTTTTTGTCTTCTTCTTCTGGGACTGCTATGATTCAAATGTTGGAGCGTTTAATATTGTCCTGGAGGTCTCTGACATTGTCCTCATTTCTTTTAATTCGTTTTTCTTTTTTCCTCTCTTATTCATTTATTTCTACCATTCTATCTTCTACTTCACTAATCCTATCTTCTACCTCCATCATTCTACTATTTTTTGCCTCCAGAGTGTTTCTGATCTCATTTATTGCATTATTCATTATATTGACTCCTTTTAATTTCTTTTGGTCCTTCTTAAACCTTTCTTGCATCTTCTCAGTCCTTGTCTCCAGGCTATTTATCTGCGATTCCATTTTGATTTCAAGATTTTGGATCATTTTCACTATCATTATTCAGAATTCTTTATCAGGTAGATTCCCTATCTCTTCCTCTTTTGTTTGGTTTGGTGGACATTTATCCTGTTCCTTTACCTGCTGGGTATTCCTCTATCTCTTCATCTTGTTTATATTGCTGTGTTTGGGGTGGCCTTTCTGTATTCTGGCAGTTTGTGGAGTTCTCTTTATTGTGGCATTTCCTCGCTGTGGGTGTGGTTGTATTGGTGGCTTGTCAAGGTTTCTTGTTTAGGGAAGCTTGTGTCGGTGTTCTGGTGGGTAGAGCTGAATTTCTTCTCTCTGGAGTGCAATGAAGTGTCCAGTAATGAATTATGAGATGTCAATGGTTTTGGAGTAACTTTGGGCAGCCTGTATATTGAAACTCAGGGCTGAGTTCCTGTGTTGCTGGAGAATTTTTGTGGTATGTCTTGTTCTGGAACTTGTTGGCCCTTGGGTGGTGCTTGGTTTCAGTGTAGGTATGGAGGCATTTGGTGAGCTCCTATTGATTCATGTTCCCTGGAGTCAGGAGTTCTCTGATGTTCCCAGGATTTGGACTTAAGCCTCCTGCTTCTGGTTTTCAGTCTTATTTTTAGAGTAATCTTAAGACTTCTCCTTCTATACAGCACCATTGATAAAATATCTAGGTTAAAGATGAAAATTTTCTCCATAGTGAGGGACAGCCTGAGAGGTTCACAGAGTTACATGAAGAAGAGAAGAGGGAGGAGGGAGTTAGAGGTGACCCAAATGAGATGAGGTGGAATCAAAAGAGGAGAGAGCAACTAGCCAGTAATCACTTCTTTATATGCACTCCATGGTCTGGACCTCTCAGAGATGCTCACCAAGTTATACAGAGAAGAGAAGAGGGAGGAAGGAGACAGAGGTGGCCAGGAGGATAAAAGGGGGGATCAAAAGGACAGAGACAGATCCAGCCCATAATCAGTTCCCTACATGTTCTCCACCATCTGGAACCCACAGAGATTCACAGAGTTGGGTAGAGAAGAGAAGGGGGAGAGGCGACCTGGTGGAGAAAAAGGAGAGTCCAAAGGAGGAGAGAGCAGTCAGGCCAGTAATCTCACTCCCAAGTAAAAATGGGTACTGAAGATTGGGTTTTTAAACATACAAAATTAATAACAAATACCAAAAGGCAAAGATTAAAAATCTAGTGTAGAGGTTGGATTTTCAAAAATACAACATTAAAGAAAAGAAGAAGAAGAAAGAAAAAAAAGCAAAGTCACAAAAATTATTAAATATGTATATATATGAATTTTGCTTTAAAAATAGGGTCTTTTGTGAAAAGTAATAGTAGGTTATAGAAATGAAAATTGAACAAGTAATAGAGGACTTAAAATTATTTAAAGTTTTTTAAAAGAAGAAAAAACAAGAATGATTGTAAAAATAGTAAAGATACATCTAGGACTTTCTCTGGTGTTGTTGTGGGCAGTGTGGGGTCAATTCATTTTTGGATAGTTCCTTGGTCTGGCTTATATTTCTCAAGGTTTATAGGTCCCTTCCTATGTAGTTGATACTAACCACAGGGTTTTAATCTATTGCACCTGTCACTTCCAAGGCAGTTTCCTCTGATTTAGCTTCTTCTATTTGCTGGTCTCTTCAGAGTCTGATTTCTGCCCTGACACAAGCGGGGCAGTGGTGGACACTATTTTCAGGCTCACTTGTTCAGTCGCACTATGGGGAGGGAGGGACGCTGCAAACAAATAACACTGGCATGTGCTCGCAGTGTCTCAGCCACACTGGGCCTGCCCCCACTCATGGCACACACAGCTCAGGTTCTAGGTTGCTCTGCCAGGAACCGTCTGAGGCCAGGCCTGGGCTGCATGCACCTCCCAAGTCTAAGCCACTCAGGTTCAGGCACTCAGGTAGTCCTCAGAGACGCAGACTTGGTTGGGCCTGCGTTTTGTGCCTTTCCCAGGTCCAAGTAGCTCAGGTGTTTGGCAAGCGTGGTTGCTGCAACTTCTCACCTCTCCCGTCCCTGCTGCTCAGTTTTCTGGGTGTACAACTGGCACACCTTCTCAGGCGGATGATGACTGTCCAGAACCCCAAGAAGTCTTAGTTAGCAAAGAAGCCTGCTTGCAGTTTGGTAGATAATTCTCTAGGGCTGCAATTTCCCCTTCTGGCCCTTGTGGCTCTGGCTGCCTGTCACCGGAGGGGGATGTTCTGCAGTCTGCTAATTCTGTTCCATCCTTTGTTCTGTGTGCAGTCCTGGTGGTGTCTTAAGTAAGAGGTTTCTGCGTGGTAGCTATCCCACAGTCTGATTTGCCAGCCCAAGTTAGTTCACTCTGATTACCCTCGGGACATTCAGGCCCGATCCTGACTCTAAGCAATGCAGCCTGCACCTCCCTGCCCAGCCCCCGCTTGCTGTTGGCGGATGCAGGCATCTGCGCTGCTTCTCTGCTGGGGGAGTTACCTTTGGGCTCTTAATCTGTGGGGTTTAATTATTTATTTATTTATTTTTCCTCCCTGTTATGTTGCCCTCTGTGCTTCCAAGGCTTGCTACAGACTTGGCAGTGAGAGTGTTTCCTGCTGTTTGGAAACTCCTCTCTTTTTAAGACTCCCTTCCTGGGATGGAGCTCCATCCCTACCTCTTTTGTCCCTTTTTTTTGTCTATTATATTTTTTCCTACATCTTTTCAAAGACAATGGGCTGCTTTTCTGGGTGCCTGATGTCCTCTGCCAGCATTCAGAAGTTGTTTTGTGGAACTTACTCATCGTTTAAATGTTCTTTTGGGGAATTTGTGGGGGAGAAAGTGGTCTCCCAATCCTATTCCTCTGCTATCTTCAGTTCAGTTCAGTTCAGTCGCTCAGTTGTGTCCGACTCTTTGTGATCCAATAAATCGCAGCACACCAGGCCTCCCTGTCCATCACCAGCTCCTGGAGTTCACTCAGACTCACGTCCATCAAGTTAGTGATGCCATCCAGCCATCTCATCCTTTGTCGTTCCCTTCTCCTCCTGCCCCAAATCCCTCCCAGCATCAGAGTCTTTTCCAATGAGTCAACTCTTCACATGAGGTGGCCAAAGTACTGGAGATTCAGCTTTAGCATCATTCCTTCCAAAGAAATCCCAGGGCTGATCTCCTTCAGAATGGACTGGTTGGATCTCCTTGCAGTCCAAGGGACTCTCAAGAGTCTTCTCCAACACCACAGTTCAAAAGCATCAATTCTTCAGCACTCAGCCTTCTTCACAGTCCAACTCTAACATCCATACATGACCACAGGAAACACCATAGCCTTGACTAGACAGACCATAGTCGGAAAAGTAATATCTCTGCTTTTTAATATGCTATCTAGGTTGGTCATAACTTTTCTTCCAAGGAGTAAGTGTCTTTTAATTTCATGGCTGAAATTACCATCTGCAGTGATTTTGGAGCCCCAAAAAATAAAGTCTGACACTGTTCTCACGGTTTCCCCATCTATTTCCCATGAAGTGATGGGACCGGATTCCATGATCTTCGTTTTCTGAATGTTGAGCTTTAGGCCAACTTTTTCACTCTCCACTTTCACTTTCATCAAGAGGCTTTTTAGTTCCTCTTCACTTTCTGCCATAAAGTTAGTGTCATCTGCATATCTGAGATTATTGATATTTCTCCCAGCAATCTTGATTCCAGCTTGTGTTTCTTCCAGTCCAACGTTTCTTATGATGTACTCTGCATAGAAGTTAAATAAGCAGGGTGACAATATACAGCCTTGACGTACTCCTTTTCCTATTTGGAACCAGTCTGTTGTTCTATGTCCAGTTCTAACTGTTGCTTCCTGACCTGCATACAGATTTCTCAAGAGGCAGGTCAGGTGGTCTGGTATTCCCATCTCTCTCAGAATTTTCCACAGCTTATTGTGATCCACACAGTCAAAGGCTTTGGCATAGTCAAGAAAGCAGAAATAGATGTTTTTCTGGAACTCTCTTGCTTTTTCATGATCCAGCGGATGTTGGCAATTTGATCTCTGGTTCCTCTGCCTTTTCTAAAACCAGCTTGAACATCTGGAAGTTCACAGTTCACGTATTTCTGAAGCCTGGCTTGGAGAATGTGAGATGAGTGCAATTGTGCGGTAGTTTGAGCATTCTTTTGCATTGCTTTTCTTTGGGATTGGAATGAAAACTGACCTTTTCCAGTCCTGTGGTCACTGCTGTGTTTTCCAAATTTGCTGGCATACTGAGTGCAGCACTTTCACAGCATCATCTTTTAGGATTTGCAACAGCTCAACTGGATTCCATCACCTCCACTAGCTTTGTTTGTAGTGATGCTTTCTAAGGCCCACTTGACTTCACATTCCAGGATGTCTGGCTCTAGATGAGTGATCACACCATCGTGATTATCTGTGTCGTGAAGATCTTTTTTGTACAGTTCTTCTGTGTATTCTTGCCACCTCTTCTTAATATCTTCTGCTTCTGTTAGGTCCAGACCATTTCTGTCCTTTATCGAGCCCATCTTTGCATGAAATGTTCCCTTGGTATCTCTAATTTTCTTGAAGAGATCTCTAGTCTTTCCCATTCTGTTGTTTTCCTCTATTTCTTTGCATTGATCGCTGAAGAAGCCTTTCTTATCTCTTGTTGCTATTCTTTGGAACTCTGCATTCAGATGCTTATATCTTTCCTTTTCTCCTTTTTTTTTTTTTTTGCCTCTCTTCTTTTCACAGCTATTTGTAAGGCCCCCCAGACAGCCATTTTGCTTTCTTGCATTTCTTTTCCATGGGGTGAGCTTGATATCTGTCTGCTGTACAATGTCATAAGCCTAAATCCATAGTTCATCAGGCACTCTATCTATCAGATCTAGGCCCTTAAATCCATTTCTCACTTCCACTGTATAACCATAAGGGATTTTATTTAGGACTGCCCTAAACCTAAAATCTTTTGCACAGCAAAGGAAACTACAAACAAGGTGAAAAGAGAACCCTCAGAATGGGAGAAAATAATAGCAAATGAGACAACTGACAAAGCATTAATTTCCAAAATATATAAGCAGCTCATAGAACTCAATACCAGAAAAGCAAACAACCCAGTCAAAAAGTGGGAAAGGTACCTGAAGAGACATCTCTTCAAAGAAGACATAGAGATGGCTACCATGCACATGAAAAGATGCTGAACATCACTCATTATTGAAGAAATGAAAATCAAAAATACAATGAGATACCACATTACACCAGGCAGAATGGCCATCATCAAAAAGTCTACAAACAAGAAATTCTGGAGAGGGTGTGAAAAAAAATGAAACACTCTTGCTTTGCTGGTGGGAATGTAAACTGATACAGCCACTATGGAATATTGTATGGAGATTCCTTGTAAAGCTATGAATAAAACCACCATATGACCCAGCAACCCCACTCCTAGGCATATACTCTGAGCAAACCAAAATTGAAAAAGACACATGTACCCCAAGGTTCATTAGAGCACTATTTACAATAGCTAGAAAATAGAAGCAACCTAGATGTCCATCGACAGATGATTGGATAAAGAAGCTGCAGTATATACATATAGTGGAATACTACTCAGCCATAAAGAGGAACGCATTTGAATCCATTCTACTGAGGTGGACAAACATAGGGCTTATTATACAAAGTGAAGTAAGTCACCAAGAGAAATATAAATATTGTATACTGACACATACATGTGGAATCTTAAGAGATGGCACTGATGAATTTATTTTCAGCACAGTGATGGAAAATCAGACAGAGAACAGACCTATGGGCATGGGGGGAGGAGAGGAGGGAGAAGGGGAAATATATGGAGAGAATAACATAGAAATTTACAACACCATATGTAAAATAGATAGCCAATGGAAATTTTCTGTATGACTCAGGGAACTGAGATGGGAGTGTAGTCCAGGAGGGAGGGAACATGGGCATACCTATGGCTGGTTCTTATGGATGTATGACAGAAAACCACAAAATTCTGTAAAGCAATTATTCTTCAATTAAAAATTTTAAAAAAATTAAAAGAATTAGGCAGGTGGCAGCCATTGCTGTCTGGAAACACATGAATAACCAAACATCTTCAAGAACATTCTTGAGTTTCAGAATTGTAAAGTGTTCTGTGAGGAATAAATGTATTCAGTCCTTGCCCTAAAAACTTGACAGTATCATTCGAAAAATAATATTCAACTACATGAAACAGTATAAATTTCATAGAAGAGTAAAATAAATTAAACTTAAAAAATAGCTATAAGGGTAACAATAATTTCATTCCCAAATACTAACCATTAAAACAAACAAACAAAAAAAACCTAAACATTATTTTTTTCTTTTGTGATGTGACAGTTTTCAACAATTTCATTGTGCTGAAATAGAATAGTTTTGTTTTTTAAAACATGGAAAATTTTGTCTTTTGGCACTTAACTTTTTAATCTGTGTTTGATTAGAATAACCACACATTTCCTGTATTTTAAAAAGTCCTGTTTAGAGAAATGAAAAATTGTTATATATGTACACAACACCATCACAGAATGAACACAAAATCTTTGCTTTACTAAAAGAAGCTAGTTGAGAAAACTGTAGTCAACAAAGTTCCCTGAGCATTTGTGCCAACTGTCACCATACTGAATTCAACTAAAACTGCCCTGTGGGATTTCTCAACCAGCCATGTTTGTCATTTTCTCTATTTTGTTTCTGTTAAACATTTCAGAAATCTATGTTATCTTCCCAAGTAGGATATGTAAGCTCCTTGCCCCTAGTCACCAACCATACCCCTTGTTTTCCCCCTGGTATTTGTATACATAACAGACACGCAATGAGTATTAAGGAACTTCAAGGGTCAAGCTGAATAAATATGACTTTAATGACTTAAACCATAGTTCTGTATCTGAGTAAAAATAGGAACATGCTTCCCTGACACTACTCCACTTCTTAAATTCTTAAAGTTTGCTTTGGCTTTTGTTGAACTGGATCATTTCTTCCTATTAAAGAAAACAAACAGAAGCTTCCTACCCTAGGAAGATCAGAAGATTAAAAACCACAATGTAAAAGCAACATAAATGGGCCACAAACCCATTTTTCTCAAAAAAAGGAAAGATTCTTTTAGCAGATTTTCCTTAAATTTTTACTGGCTTACAAATAATATCAGGTTGGTTCTTCTTCCTCAGTTCTTGTCTCCTTGTGGGAAAGAGTTGAAACAACACACCAGTTATATCTCAAGCAGGCAGGATGTACTGGGCAAGCAACAAGCAGTACACTCTGTAGGCCTGAGAGTAGAACAGTCCCCGCAGGAGTGGCCCTGTCATTTTGGCTTCTCTCTTCCCTTATTCCTTCCCCTGAGCAGATTCCTGGGGCCTGACTGGTTACATTCTATGCAAATAGGGGAAGGTACATACATACACCCAAAACCAATCAGGGGAGACGGTATGTTTTCAGGGAAGGGAGCCTGTTGGGTGCCTTTTCTGCCAGAGGTTCCCACTTAGGGCCATGGCTTCCCCTTTTCATGGGCTTTTCTTTTTTTCCTTCTAGTCACTGCTTCTTCTTACCATGATCTTGAACCCCGTTTCCCTATTCTAACTACCTAGCCATAATAACCCCCAAATAACTCAGAGTTGTAACTGACAGTTTAGAGCATGCACTACAAAATGATAGTAACTGGAGCAAGGTAGTCTAAGAGTGCTTCGCTGAAATTTTTTTACTGAAAAAGGAGAGCTGGGTTCTGTAGCAGTGCTGTTGTACAGGAAAACCTCATCCCCTTCAGCCTGTAGTTAAACAGAATCTCAATTACTCCCTGAGAGGCATGGTCGCCTTCCCACTGATGCTCAGAGGACTGTCAGTGGGTGGACATGTACTGCCCTACATGAAGCAATAATTTTAATGTGGGCACTTCCCTCTCCACTCTCAGCGCTGCTCCAGCTCAAGTGTCTGCCAAGGCCAAAAGGTCTATATTTGAGTGTATCTAGACATTCCAGCAAGTGCATTCTCCTGCCAAACATAAAAAGTTTGACTGAGGGTAAAAAGAAAAAGTAAAAAAGTGTCACAAAGTATGGCACACATCCATTTCTTTACACCTACAGTTCACCTCTGGCTGTTGTTTGATGGTTTTCTTCAGTAGCATGCTTGTATTTCTTTCTCTTTTTAGTGTATCTATTATAGGCTTTTGATTTGTGGTTTTCATGTGTTCATACATATTTTCCTGTAACTGTAACTATTTGTTTTAAATTGATAGTCATGTAAGTTCAAACACACTCTGAAAAATCTACATTTTTTCCCCTCCCTTACTGTTCATGTTTTAGATGTCATCTTGGTGATCTTCACATTTATCTCATCACTGTTTATTGTAGTTACAGTTGATTTTAGCATTCTTTTGCCTTTTATTTTCATACTTGGTTTAAGCACTTAATTCTCAGTTATTATATGTTGGCCTTTCGTAGTTGGATTTTCCCTTTCCTATAAATTCTTACTTCTTTTACACTTAGAGAAGACTCTTTTGGGGGTAGGTTTAATATTAATAAATTATTTAGTTTTTGCCTGTCAAAGTAATTCTTTATCTCTGCTTCATGATAATTTTTATGGGTAGAGTATCCTAGAGTCTAGGTTTTTCTCTTTTAACACTTTGAATACATCATGCCACTTCCTTCTGACCTCTGCAGACAAATCAGCTGATAGTCTTACAGGGGTTCCCTTATATGTGCTTCCTTGTTTTATTATTGTTGCTGTTAGAATTCTCTCTTTAACTTTTCCTACTTTAATTATGATATGTCTTATTGTGGGTCTGCTTGGATTCATTGCTTCTGGAACCTTCTGCTCTTCCTGTACCTGGATATATTTCTTTGTTCAGATTCAGGAGGTTTTCAGCATAATTTTCTCAAATACATTTTGATCTTCTTTTCTCTCTCTTCTCTTCTGTAACCCATACAATGTGAATATTAGCATTTTTAATGTTATCCTAGAAATCTCTTAAACTGTTTTCATATTTTAGAATTTCCTTTTCTGATTGGTATTTTGATAGCTTTTCATTATTTTACTTTCCAGATAATTTATGCATTCTTCTGTATCATCTAGTCTGCTGTTCTATTTCTTCTACTGTGTTTGCTTTTTTTTTTTAATTTCACTTGTTGAATTCTTTATTTTATGATTAGGTATTTTTTATATTTTCCTAGCTCCTTGTTAAAAATTTCACTGTGTTCATCTATTCTTTCCCCTAATTCAGTTAAAATTTTCATTGCCAGTGCTTTGACTATTTTATCTAGTAAACTGTTTATTTCTATTTGCTGAATTTTCCTGGAATCAAGTAAAAGTACCAAAATAAAGCTAAGACACATGATTTATTTTTTTTTAATCATCGCAAAAATAATGGTAAGAGTATATCATTTTTAGACCACCAGGGGGAAAATGAAATCAAAAAAATCTGATGAAGCATTAGCAATAAGAATGCTAACTGAATTAACAGTTTTTAGGTTTCAATACATATATTAAAGTGATAAAAGTTTGAAAAATTAACAAGTTAAACATCCAAGTTAAAAAATTCTCAAGAATTTGGAGGGGAAAATTGCCCAGCAAGGTAGTTCAAAGAGAGAAGGAAGGAATTGGATAAAAGTACTAATAGAATGACCTCTAAAGAAGTGTTCTAAAAAAGAAAACTATTAACATCGATAACCTCTGACAAGAATTATCAAGGAAAAATACAATTAACAAATGTTAGAAATGAAACAGCCATTAAAAACTGGCAAGTAAATGTTAAAAGAACATTATACCAAACATTTAAAAATATCAAATGAAATAAATTATTTTTAAAAGTGAAACTTACTAAAATTCAAGAAGAAAATGGAAAATGAATAGTTCCATAACTGAAATTAAACTAAAAATTTTAAACTGTCTCATAAAAGAACATTTCAGACTCAGGTGGCTAGATGGACAAATTCTGCCTAAATATTAGAGGAAGAAACAGCACTAATCTTATACAAACTCTTCCAAAGGGGAACAGGAAAAAGAGAGAACATTCCTCAACTTATCAATATTTTTTTACACCAACACAACCCAGGTAGTAAAATCTAGAAAGGACATTATGAGAAAGGAAAAATACAGGCTGAGAACCTTCATGAACATGGATGAACAAAATCTACAACATAATAATAGCAAACTGAACTCTGTGAAACGTTAAAAGAATGATATATCACAATCTGAGTTGATTCTAAGGGAGATAAGGTAGGCTTAACATTTAAAATTAAGTCCATGTAATATTTCATATTAATAAAATAAAGAAGAAAAAAATTTTCTCAGTAGAGATTATAAGAAAAGCATTTGATAAAAGGTATGGGCTTCCCTGGTGGTGCAGAGGTTAAAGAGTCTGCCTGCAATGTTCCTAGCCTCCTTACAAAAA
>NW_024070185.1:216982-222039 GCF_014754425.2 Oryx dammah
TTGTGTCAGGGCAGAAATCAGACTCTGAAGAGACCAGCAAATAGAAGAAGCTAAATCAGAGGAAACTGCCTTGGAAGTGACAGGTGCAATAGATTAAAACCCTGTGGTTAGTATCAACTACATAGGAAGGGACCTATAAACCTTGAGAAATATAAGCCAGACCAAGGAACTATCCAAAAATGAATTGACCCCACACTGCCCACAACAACACCAGAGAAAGTCCTAGATGTATCTTTACTATTTTTACAATCATTCTTGTTTTTTCTTCTTTTAAAAAACTTTAAATAATTTTAAGTCCTCTATTACTTGTTCAATTTTCATTTCTATAACCTACTATTACTTTTCACAAAAGACCCTATTTTTAAAGCAAAATTCATATATATACATATTTAATAATTTTTGTGACTTTGCTTTTTTTTCTTTCTTCTTCTTCTTTTCTTTAATGTTGTATTTTTGAAAATCCAACCTCTACACTAGATTTTTAATCTTTGCTTTTTGGTATTTGTTATTAATTTTGTATGTTTAAAAACCCAATCTTCAGTACCCATTTTTACTTGGGAGTGAGATTACTGGCCTGACTGCTCTCTCCTCCTTTGGACTCTCCTTTTTCTCCACCAGGTCGCCTCTCCCCCTTCTCTTCTCTACCCAACTCTGTGAATCTCTGTGGGTTCCAGATGGTGGAGAACATGTAGGGAACTGATTATGGGCTGGATCTGTCTCTGTCCTTTTGATCCCCCCTTTTATCCTCCTGGCCACCTCTGTCTCCTTCCTCCCTCTTCTCTTCTCTGTATAACTTGGTGAGCATCTCTGAGAGGTCCAGACCATGGAGTGCATATAAAGAAGTGATTACTGGCTAGTTGCTCTCTCCTCTTTTGATTCCACCTCATCTCATTTGGGTCACCTCTAACTCCCTCCTCCCTCTTCTCTTCTTCATGTAACTCTGTGAACCTCTCAGGCTGTCCCTCACTATGGAGAAAATTTTCATCTTTAACCTAGATATTTTATCAATGGTGCTGTATAGAAGGAGAAGTCTTAAGATTACTCTAAAAATAAGACTGAAAACCAGAAGCAGGAGGCTTAAGTCCAAATCCTGGGAACATCAGAGAACTCCTGACTCCAGGGAACATGAATCAATAGGAGCTCACCAAATGCCTCCATACCTACACTGAAACCAAGCACCACCCAAGGGCCAACAAGTTCCAGAACAAGACATACCACAAAAATTCTCCAGCAACACAGGAACTCAGCCCTGAGTTTCAATATACAGGCTGCCCAAAGTTACTCCAAAACCATTGACATCTCATAATTCATTACTGGACACTTCATTGCACTCCAGAGAGAAGAAATTCAGCTCTACCCACCAGAACACCGACACAAGCTTCCCTAAACAAGAAACCTTGACAAGCCACCAATACAACCACACCCACAGCGAGGAAATGCCACAATAAAGAGAACTCCACAAACTGCCAGAATACAGAAAGGCCACCCCAAACACAGCAATATAAACAAGATGAAGAGATAGAGGAATACCCAGCAGGTAAAGGAACAGGATAAATGTCCACCAAACCAAACAAAAGAGGAAGAGATAGGGAATCTACCTGATAAAGAATTCTGAATAATGATAGTGAAAATGATCCAAAATCTTGAAATCAAAATGGAATCGCAGATAAATAGCCTGGAGACAAGGACTGAGAAGATGCAAGAAAGGTTTAAGAAGGACCAAAAGAAATTAAAAGGAGTCAATATAATGAATAATGCAATAAATGAGATCAGAAACACTCTGGAGGCAAAAAATAGTAGAATGATGGAGGTAGAAGATAGGATTAGTGAAGTAGAAGATAGAATGGTAGAAATAAATGAATAAGAGAGGAAAAAAGAAAAACGAATTAAAAGAAATGAGGACAATGTCAGAGACCTCCAGGACAATATTAAACGCTCCAACATTTGAATCATAGCAGTCCCAGAAGAAGAAGACAAAAAGAAAGACCATGAGAAAATACTTGAGGAGACAGTAGTTGAAAACTTCCCTAAAATGGGGAAGGAAATAATCACCCAAGTCCAAGAAACCCAGAGAGTCCCAAACAGGATAAAACCAAGGCAAAACACTCCAAGACACATATTAATCAAATTAACAAGGATCAAACACAAACAGCAAATATTAAAAGCAGCAAGGGAAAAACAACAAATAACACACAAGGGGAGTCCCATATGGATAACAGGTGATCTTTCAATAGAAATTCTTCAGGCCAGGAGGGAATGGCAAGTGATGAAAAAAAAGTGATGAAAGAAAATAACCTACAACCCAGATTACTGTACCCAGCAAGGATCTCATTAAAATATGAAGGAGAAATCAAAAGCTTTACAGACAAGCAAAAGCTGAGAGAATTCAGCACCACCAAACCAGCTCTCCAACAAATGCTAAAGAATACTCTCTAGACAGGAAACACAAAAAGGGTGTATAAACCCAATCCCAAAACAATAAAGTTAATGGCAATGGGATCATACTTATCAATAATTACCTTAAATGTAAATGGGTTGAATGCCCCAACCAAAAGACAAAGACTGGCTGAATGGATACAAAAACAAGACCCCTATATATGTTGTCTACAAGAGACCCACCTAAAAACAAGGGATACATACAGACTGAAAGTGAATGTCTGGACAAGATATTCCATGCAAATAGAGACCAAAAGAAAGCAGGAGTAGCAATACTCATATCAGATAAAATAGACTTTAAAACAAGGGCTGTGAAAAGAGACAAAGAAAGTCACTACATAATGATCAAAGGATCAATCCAAGAAGAAGATATAACAATTATAAATATATATGCGACCAACATAGGAGCACCGCAATATGTAAGACAAATGCTAACAAGTATGAAAGGGGAAATTAACAATAACACAATAATAGTGAGAGACTTTAATACCCCACTCACACCTGTGGATAGATCAACTAAACAGAAAGTTAACAAAGAAACACAAACCTTAATTGATACAATAGACCAGTTAGACCTAATTGATATCTATAGGACACTTCACCCCAAAACAATGAATTTCACCTTTTTCTCAAGTGCACACGGAACCTTCTCCAGGATAGATCACATCCTGGGCCATAAATATAGCTTTGGTAAACTCAAAAAAATTGAAATCATTCCAAGCATCTTTTCTGACCATAATGCAGTAAGATTAGATCTCAATTACACGAGAAAACTATTAAAAATTAAAACACATGGAGGCTGAACAACACGCTTCTGAATAACCAACAAATCATAGAAGAAATAAAAAAATGCATAGAAACAAATGAAAATGAAAACACAACAACCCAAAACCTGTGGGACACTGTAAAAGCAGTGCTAAGAGGAAAGTTCATAGCAATACAGGCATACCTCAAGAAACAAGAAAAAAGTCAAATAAATAACCCAACTCTACACCTAAAGCAACTAGAAAAGGAAGAAATGGAGAACCCCAGTGTTAGTAGAAAGAAAAAAAGCTTAAAAATTAGGGCAGAAATAAATGCAAAAGAAAGAGATCATAGCAAAAATCAACAAAGCCAAAAGCTGGTTCTTTGAAAGGATAAATAAAATTGACAGACCATTAGCCAGACTCATCAAGAAGCAAAGAGAGAAAAATCAAATCAATAAAATTAGAAATGAAAATGGAGAGATCACAACAGACAACACAGAAATACAAAGGATCATAAGAGACTACTATCAGCAATTATATGCCAATAAAATGGACAACCTGGAAGAAATGGACAAATTCTTAGAAAAATACAATTTTCCAAAACTAAACCAGGAAGAAATAGACAATCTTAACAGACCCATCACAAGCACGGAAATTGAAACTGTAATCAGAAATCTTCCAGCAAACAAAAGCCCAGGTCCAGACGGCTTCACAGCTGAATTCTACCAAAAATTTCGAGAAGAGTTAACACCTATCCCACTCAAACTCTTCCAGAAAATTGCAGAGGAAGGGAAACTTCCAAACTCATTCTATGAGGCCACCATCACCCTAATACCAAAACCTGACAAAGATACTACAAAAAAGGAAAACTACAGGCCAATATCACTGATGAACATAGATGCAAAAATCCTTAACAAAATTCTAGCAATCAGAATCCAACAACAAATTAAAAAGATCGTACACCATGACCAAGTGGGCTTTATCCCAGGGATGCAAGGATTCTTCAACATCCGCAAATCAATCAATGTAATTCACCACATTAACAAATTGAAAAATAAAAACCATATGATTATCTCAATAGATGCAGAGAAGGCCTTTGACAAAATTCAACATCCATTTATGATAAAAACTCTCCAGAAAGCAGGAATAGAAGGAACATACCTCAATATAATAAAAGCTATATATGACAAACCCACAGCAAACATTATCCTCAATGGTGAAAAATTGAAAGCATTTCCCCTTAAGTCAGGAACAAGACAAGGGTGCCCACTTTCACCACTACTATTCAACATAGTTCTGGAAGTTTTAGCCACAGCAATCAGAGCAGAAAAAGAAATAAAAGGAATCCAAATTGGAAAAGAAGAAGTAAAACTCTCACTGTTTGCAGATGACATGATCCTCTACATAGAAAACACTAAAGACTCTACCAGAAAATTACTAGAGCTAATTAATGAATATAGTAAAGTTGCAGGATATAAAATCAAAACACAGAAATCCCTTGCATTCGTATACACTAATAATGAGAAAGTAGAAGAAGAAATTAAGGAAACAATTCCATTCACCATTGCAACAAAAAGAATAAAATACTTAGGAATATACCTACCTAAAGAAACTAAAGACCTATATACAGAAAACTTTAAAACACTGATGAAAGAAATCAAAGAGGACACTAATAGATGGAGAAATATACCATGCTCATGGATCGGAAGAATCAATATAGTGAAAATGAGTATATTACCCAAAGCAATTTACAAATTCAATGCAATCCCTATCAAGATACCGGCGATATTTTTCACAGAACTAGAACAAATAATTTCAAGATTTGTATGGAAATACAAAAAACCACGAATAGCCAAAGCAATCTTGAGAAAGAAG